>NC_048576.1:82768580-82978580 GCF_013265735.2 Oncorhynchus mykiss | reverse complement strand
ATACAAATTCCATCTAGACACTGTTGCCCTAGAGCACACAAAAAACTATACATACCTTGGCCTAAACATCAGCGCCACAGGTAACTTCCACAAAGCTGTGAACGATCTGAGAGACAAGGCAAGAAGGGCATTCTATGCCATCAAAAAGAACATACATTCCAACATACCAATTAGGATTTGGCTAAAAATACTTGAATCCGTCATAGAGCCCATTGCCCTTTATGGTTGTGAGGTTTGGGGTCCGCTCACCAACCAAGACTTCACAAAATGGGACAAACACCAAATTGAGACTCTGCACGCAGAATTCTGCAAAAATATCCTCCGTGTACAACGTAGAACACCAAATAATGCATGCAGAGCAGAATTGGGCCGATACCCACTAATTATCAAAATCTAGAAAAGAGCCGTTAAATTCCATAACCACCTAAAAGGAAGCGATTCCCAAACCTTCCATAACAAAGCCATCACCTACAGAGAGATGAACCTGGAGAAGTCCCCTAAGTCCCCTAAGCAAGCTGGTTCTGGGGCACTGTTCACAAACACACCCTACAGAGCCCCAGGACAGCAGCACAATTAGACCCAACCAAATCATGAGAAAACAAAAAGATAATTACTTGACACATTGGAAAGAATTAACAAAAAACAGAGCAAACTAGAATGCTATTTGGCCCTACACAGAGAGTACACAGCGGCAGAATACCTGACCACTGTGACTGACCCAAAATTAAGGAAAGCTTTGACTATGTACAGACTCAGTGAGCATAGCCTTGCTATTGAGAAAGGCCGCCATAGGCAGACATGGCTCTCAAGAGAAGACAGGCTATGTGCTCACTGCCCACAAAATGAGGTGGAAACTGAGCTGCACTTCCTAACCTCCTGCCCAATGTATGACCATATTAGAGAGACATATTTCCCTCAGATTACACAGATCCACAAAGAATTTGAAAACAAATCCAATTTTGATAAACTCCCATATCTACTGGGTGAAATTCCACAGTGTGCCATCACAGCAGCAAGATTTGTGACCTGTTGCCACGAGAAAAGGGCAACCAGTGAAGAACACACACCATTGTAAATACAACCCATATTTATGCTTATTTATTTTGTCTTGTGTCCTTTAACCATTTGTACATTGTTAAAACACTGTATATATATAATATGACATTTGTAATGTCTTTATTGTTTTGAAACTTCTGTATGTGTATGTTTACTGTTAATTTTATTGTTTATTTCACTTTATATATTCACTTTATATATTATCTACCCCACTTGCTTTGGCAATGTTAACACGTTTCCCATGCCAATAAAGCCCTTGAATTGAATTGAATTGAATTGAGAGAGAGAGAGAGACAGAGAAAGAGAGAGATAGGGGTAGTGAAACACACTACATATAGGCCCTACACACTTTACTGGGCTGGTTTAAGAAGAGTCACACTACATATAGGCCCTACACACTTTACTGGGCTGGTTTAAGAAGAGTCACACTACATATAGGCCCTACACACTTTACTGGGCTGGTTTAAGAAGAGACACACTACATATACGCCCTACACACTTTACTGGGCTGGTTTAAGAAGAGTCACACTACATATAGGCCCTACACACTTTACTGGGCTGGCTGGTTTAAGAAGAGACACACTACATATAGGCCCTACACACTTTACTGGGCTGGTTTAAGAAGAGACACACTACATATAGGCCCTACACACTTTACTGGGCTGGTTTAAGAAGAGACACACTACATATAGGCCCTACACACTTTACTGGGCTGGTTTAAGAAGAGTCACACTACATATAGGCCCTACACACTTTACTGGGCTGGCTGGTTTAAGAAGAGACACACTACATATAGGCCCTACACACTTTACTGGGCTGGTTTAAGAAGAGACACACTACATATAGGCCCTACACACTTTACTGGGCTGGTTTAAGAAGAGACACACTACATATAGGCCCTACACACTTTACTGGGCTGGTTTAAGAAGAGTCACACTACATATAGGCCCTACACACTTTACTGGGATGGCTGGTTTAAGAAGAGACACACTACATATAGGCCCTACACACTTTACTGGGCTGGTTTAAGAAGAGACACACTACATATAGGCCCTACACACTTTACTGGGCTGGTTTAAGAAGAGACACACTACATATAGGCCCTACACACTTTACTGGGCTGGTTTAAGAAGAGTCACACTACATATAGGCCCTACACACTTTACTGGGCTGGTTTAAGAAGAGTCACACTACATATAGGCCCTACACACTTTACTGGGCTGGTTTAAGAAGAGACACACTACATATAGGCCCTACACACTTTACTGGGCTGGTTTAAGAAGAGTCACACTACATATAGGCCCTACACACTTTACTGGGCTGGCTGGTTTAAGAAGAGACACACTACATATAGGCCCTACACACTTTGCTGGGCTGGCTGGTTTAAGAAGAGACACAGACAGAGAGAGACAGAGAAAGAGAGAGATAGGGGTAGTGACAGGGGGACGGGATAGGGGTAGTGACAGGGGGACGGGATAGGGGTAGGAATAGAGTTACAGTAAGGAGTTGTTAAGATAAAACATACAGAACATCCTAAATGAGTAATCAAGCATGTTTGAGCATTGTGCTTCCACTGTGTCCCTGGCCACTGCCTGAAGGGCCCGTTCTGTCTCCTGGATTAGCAGCTCCTGCAGTCCTGGAGCATGACCCTCATTCCTGGTTTTAACAGCACGTGAAAGGCTGCAAGAATTTGTTCTTAACTGATTTGTCTAGTTAAATTAAAAAAATATATATATATATAAAAAAAATCAGAAACACACTACATATAGGCCCAACACACTTTACTGGGCTGGTTTAAGAAGAGTCACACTACATATAGGCCCTACACACTTTACTGGGCTGGTTTAAGAAGAGTCACACTACATATAGGCCCTACACACTTTACTGGGCTGGTTTAAGAAGAGACACACTACATATACGCCCTACACACTTTACTGGGCTGGTTTAAGAAGAGTCACACTACATATAGGCCCTACACACTTTACTGGGCTGGTTTAAGAAGAGTCACACTACATATAGGCCCTACACACTTTACTGGGCTGGTTTAAGAAGAGACACACTACATATACGCCCTACACACTTTACTGGGCTGGTTTAAGAAGAGTCACACTACATATAGGCCCTACACACTTTACTGGCCTGGCTGGTTTAAGAAGAGACACACTACATATAGGCCCTACACACTTTGCTGGGCTGGTTTAAGAAGAGACACACTACATATAGGCCCTACACACTTTACTGGGCTGGTTTAAGAAGAGACACACTACATATAGGCCCTACACACTTTACTGGGCTGGTTTAAGAAGAGACACACTACATATAGGCCCTACACACTTTACTGGGCTGGTTTAAGAAGAGACACACTACATATAGGCCCTACACACTTTACTGGGCTGGTTTAAGAAGAGACACACTACATATAGGCCCTACACACTTTACTGGGCTGGTTTAAGAAGAGACACACTACATATAGGCCCTACACACTTTACTGGGCTGGTTTAAGAAGAGACACACTACATATAGGCCCTACACACTTTACTGGGCTGGTTTAAGAAGAGACACACTACATATAGGCCCTACACACTTTACTGGGCTGTTTTAAGAAGAGACACACTACATATAGGCTCTACACACTTTACTGGGCTGGTTTAAGAAGAGACACACTACATATAGGCCCTACACACTTTACTGGGCTGGTTTAAGAAGAGACACACTACATATAGGCCCTACACACTTTACTGGGCTGGCTGGTTTAAGAAGAGACACACTACATATAGGCCCTACACACTTTACTGGGCTGGTTTAAGAAGAGACACACTACATATAGGCCCTACACACTTTACTGGGCTGGTTTAAGAAGAGACACACTACATATAGGCTCTACACACTTTACTGGGCTGGTTTAAGAAGAGACACACTACATATAGGCCCTACACACTTTACTGGGCTGGTTTAAGAAGAGACACACTACATATAGGCCCTACACACTTTACTGGGCTGGTTTAAGAAGATACACACTACATATAGGCCCTACACACTTTACTGGGCTGGTTTAAGAAGAGACACACTACATATAGGCCCTACACACTTTACTGGGCTGGTTTAAGAAGAGACACACTACATATAGGCCCTACACACTTTACTGGGCTGGTTTAAGAAGAGACACACTACATATAGGCTCTACACACTTTACTGGGCTGGTTTAAGAAGAGACACACTACATATAGGCCCTACACACTTTACTGGGCTGGTTTAAGAAGATACACACTACATATAGGCCCTACACACTTTACTGGGCTGGCTGGTTTAAGAAGAGACACACTACATATAGGCCCTACACACTTTACTGGGCTGGTTTAAGAAGAGACACACTACATATAGGCCCTACACACTTTACTGGGCTGGTTTAAGAAGAGACACACTACATATAGGCCCTACACACTTTACTGGGCTGGTTTAAGAAGAGACACACTACATATAGGCCCTACACACTTTACTGGGCTGGTTTAAGAAGAGACACACTACATATAGGCCCTACACACTTTACTGGGCTGGTTTAAGAAGAGACACACTACATATAGGCCCTACACACTTTACTGGGCTGGTTTAAGAAGAGTCACACTACATATAGGCCCTACACACTTTACTGGGCTGGCTGGTTTAAGAAGAGACACACTACATATAGGCCCTACACACTTTGCTGGGCTGGCTGGTTTAAGAAGAGACACAGACAGAGAGAGACAGAGAAAGAGAGAGATAGGGGTAGTGACAGGGGGACGGGATAAGGGTAGTGACAGGGGGACGGGATAGGGGTAGGAATAGAGTTACAGTAAGGAGTTGTTAAGATAAAACATACAGAACATCCTAAATGAGTAATCAAGCATGTTTGAGCATTGTGCTTCCACTGTGTCCCTGGCCACTGCCTGAAGGGCCCGTTCTGTCTCCTGGATTAGCAGCTCCTGCAGTCCTGGAGCATGACACTCATTCCTGGTTTTAACAGCACGTGAAAGGCTGCAAGAATTTGTTCTTAACTGATTTGTCTAGTTAAATTTAAAAAAAATATATATATATAAAAAAAATCAGAAACACACTACATATAGGCCCTACACACTTTACTGGGCTGGTTTAAGAAGAGTCACACTACATATAGGCCCTACACACTTTACTGGGCTGGTTTAAGAAGAGACACACTACATATACGCCCTACACACTTTACTGGGCTGGTTTAAGAAGAGTCACACTACATATAGGCCCTACACACTTTACTGGGCTGGCTGGTTTAAGAAGAGACACACTACATATAGGCCCTACACACTTTGCTGGGCTGGTTTAAGAAGAGACACACTACATATAGGCCCTACACACTTTACTGGGCTGGTTTAAGAAGAGACACACTACATATAGGCCCTACACACTTTACTGGGCTGGTTTAAGAAGAGACACACTACATATAGGCCCTACACACTTTACTGGGCTGGTTTAAGAAGAGACACACTACATATAGGCCCTACACACTTTACTGGGCTGGTTTAAGAAGAGACACACTACATATAGGCCCTACACACTTTACTGGGCTGGTTTAAGAAGAGACACACTACATATAGGCCCTACACACTTTACTGGGCTGGTTTAAGAAGAGACACACTACATATAGGCCCTACACACTTTACTGGGCTGGTTTAAGAAGAGACACACTACATATAGGCCCTACACACTTTACTGGGCTGGTTTAAGAAGAGACACACTACATATAGGCTCTACACACTTTACTGGGCTGGTTTAAGAAGAGACACACTACATATAGGCTCTACACACTTTACTGGGCTGGTTTAAGAAGAGACACACTACATATAGGCCCTACACACTTTACTGGGCTGGTTTAAGAAGAGACACACTACATATAGGCCCTACACACTTTACTGGGCTGGCTGGTTTAAGAAGAGACACACTACATATAGGCCCTACACACTTTACTGGGCTGGTTTAAGAAGAGACACACTACATATAGGCTCTACACACTTTACTGGGCTGGTTTAAGAAGAGACACACTACATATAGGCCCTACACACTTTACTGGGCTGGCTGGTTTAAGAAGAGACACACTACATATAGGCCCTACACACTTTACTGGGCTGGTTTAAGAAGAGACACACTACATATAGGCCCTACACACTTTACTGGGCTGGTTTAAGAAGAGACACACTACATATAGGCCCTACACACTTTACTGGGCTGGTTTAAGAAGAGTCACACTACATATAGGCCCTACACACTTTACTGGGCTGGCTGGTTTAAGAAGAGACACACTACATATAGGCCCTACACACTTTGCTGGGCTGGTTTAAGGAGAGACACACTACATATAGGCCCTACACACTTTACTGGGCTGGTTTAAGAAGAGACACACTACATATAGGCCCTACACACTTTACTGGGCTGGTTTAAGAAGAGACACACTACATATAGGCCCTACACACTTTACTGGGCTGGTTTAAGAAGAGACACACTACATATAGGCCCTACACACTTTACAGGGCTGGTTTAAGAAGAGACACACTACATATAGGCCCTACACAGTTTACTGGGCTGGTTTAAGAAGAGACACACTACATATAGGCCCTACACACTTTACTGGGCTGGTTTAAGAAGAGACACACTACATATAGGCCCTACACACTTTACTGGGCTGGTTTAAGAAGAGACACACTACATATAGGCCCTACACACTTTACTGGGCTGGTTTAAGAAGAGACACACTACATATAGGCCCTACACACTTTACTGGGCTGGCTGGTTTAAGAAGAGACACACTACATATAGGCCCTACACACTTTACTGGGCTGGTTTAAGAAGAGACACACTACATATAGTCCCTACACACTTTACTGGGCTGGTTTAAGAAGATACACACTACATATAGGCCCTACACACTTTACTGGGCTGGTTTAAGAAGAGACACACTACATATAGGCCCTACACACTTTACTGGGCTGGTTTAAGAAGAGACACACTACATATAGGCCCTACACACTTTACTGGGCTGGTTTAAGAAGAGTCACACTACATATAGGCCCTACACACTTTACTGGGCTGGTTTAAGAAGAGTCACACTACATATAGGCCCTACACACTTTACTGGGCTGGTTTAAGAAGAGACACACTACATATAGGCCCTACACACTTTACTGGGCTGGTTTAAGAAGAGTCACACTACATATAGGCCCTACACACTTTACTGGGCTGGCTGGTTTAAGAAGAGACACACTACATATAGGCCCTACACACTTTGCTGGGCTGGCTGGTTTAAGAAGAGACACAGACAGAGAGAGACAGAGAAAGAGAGAGATAGGGGTAGTGACAGGGGGACGGGATAGGGGTAGTGACAGGGGGACGGGATAGGGGTAGGAATAGAGTTACAGTAAGGAGTTGTTAAGATAAAACATACAGAACATCCTAAATGAGTAATCAAGCATGTTTGAGCATTGTGCTTCCACTGTGTCCCTGGCCACTGCCTGAAGGGCCCGTTCTGTCTCCTGGATTAGCAGCTCCTGCAGTCCTGGAGCATGACACTCATTCCTGGTTTTAACAGCACGTGAAAGGCTGCAAGAATTTGTTCTTAACTGATTTGTCTAGTTAAATTTAAAAAAAATATATATATATAAAAAAAATCTGAAACACACTACATATAGGCCCTACACACTTTACTGGGCTGGTTTAAGAAGAGTCACACTACATATAGGCCCTACACACTTTACTGGGCTGGTTTAAGAAGAGACACACTACATATAGGCCCTACACACTTTACTGGGCTGGTTTAAGAAGAGACACACTACATATAGGCCCTACACACTTTACTGGGCTGGTTTAAGAAGAGTCACACTACATATAGGCCCTACACACTTTACTGGGCTGGTTTAAGAAGAGTCACACTACATATAGGCCCTACACACTTTACTGGGCTGGTTTAAGAAGAGACACACTACATATAGGCCCTACACACTTTACTGGGCTGGTTTAAGAAGAGTCACACTACATATAGGCCCTACACACTTTACTGGGTTGGTTTAAGAAGAGACACACTACATATAGGCCCTACACACTTTACTGGGCTGGTTTAAGAAGAGACACACTACATATAGGCCCTACACACTTTACTGGGCTGGTTTAAGAAGAGACACACTACATATAGGCCCTACACACTTTACTGGGCTGGCTGGTTTAAGAAGAGACACACTACATATAGGCCCTACACACTTTACTGGGCTGGTTTAAGAAGAGACACACTACATATAGTCCCTACACACTTTACTGGGCTGGTTTAAGAAGATACACACTACATATAGGCCCTACACACTTTACTGGGCTGGTTTAAGAAGAGACACACTACATATAGGCCCTACACACTTTACTGGGCTGGCTGGTTTAAGAAGAGACACACTACATATAGGCCCTACACACTTTACTGGGCTGGTTTAAGAAGAGACACACTACATATAGGCCCTACACACTTTACTGGGCTGGTTTAAGAATAGACACACTACATATAGGCCCTACACACTTTACTGGGCTGGTTTAAGAAGAGTCACACTACATATAGGCCCTACACACTTTACTGGGCTGGTTTAAGAAGAGACACACTACATATAGGCTCTACACACTTTACTGGGCTGGTTTAAGAAGAGACACACTACATATAGGCCCTACACACTTTACTGGGCTGGCTGGTTTAAGAAGAGACACACTACATATAGGCCGTACACACTTTACTGGGCTGGCTGGTTGAAGAAGAGACACACTACATATAGGCCCTACACACTTTACTGGGCTGGCTGGTTTAAGAAGAGACACACTACATATAGGCCCTACACACTTTACTGGGCTGGTTTAAGAAGAGACACACTACATATAGGCCCTACACACTTTACTGGGCTGGCTGGTTTAAGAAGAGACACACTACATATAGGCCCTACACACTTTACTGGGCTGGTTTAAGAAGAGACACACTACATATAGGCCCTACACACTTTACTGGGCTGGCTGGTTTAAGAAGAGACACACTACATATAGGCCCTACACACTTTACTGGGCTGGCTGGTTTAAGAAGAGACACACTACATATAGGCCCTACACACTTTACTGGGCTGGTTTAAGAAGAGTCACACTACATATAGGCCCTACACACTTTACTGGGCTGGTTTAAGAAGAGACACACTACATATAGGCCCTACACACTTTACTGGGCTGGTTTAAGAAGAGACGCACTACATATAGGCCCTACACACTTTACTGGGCTGGCTGGTTTAAGAAGAGACACACTACATATAGGCCCTACACACTTTACTGGGCTGGCTGGTTTAAGAAGACACACACTACATATAGGCCCTACACACTTTACTGGGCTGGTTTAAGAAGAGACACACTACATATAGGCCCTACACACTTTACTGGGCTGGTTTAAGAAGAGACACACTACATATAGGCCCTACACACTTTACTGGGCTGGTTTAAGAAGAGACACACTACATATAGGCTCTACACACTTTACTGGGCTGGTTTAAGAAGAGACACACTACATATAGGCTCTACACACTTTACTGGGCTGGTTTAAGAAGAGACACACTACATATAGGCTCTACACACTTTACTGGGCTGGTTTAAGAAGAGACACACTACATATAGGCTCTACACACTTTACTGGGCTGGTTTAAGAAGAGACACACTACATACAGTGCCTTGCGAAAATATTCGGCCCCCTTGAACTTTGCGACCTTTTGCCACGTTTCAGGCTTCAAACTATAGATATAAAACTGTATTTTTTTGTGAAGAAACAACAACAAGTGGGACACAATCATGAAGTGGAACGACATTTATTGGATATTTCAAACTTTTTTAACAAATCAAAAACTGAAAAATTGGGCGTGCAAAATTATTCAGCCCCTTTACTTTCAGTGCAGCAAACTCTCTCCAGAAGTTCAGTGAGGATCTCTGAATGATCCAATGTTGACCTAAATTACTAATGATGATAAATACAATCCACCTGTGTGTAATCAAGTCTCCATATAAATGCACCTGCACTGTGATAGTCTTAGAGGTCCGTTAAAAGCGCAGAGAGCATCATGAAGAACAAGGAACACACCAGGCAGGTCCGGGATACTGTTGTGAAGAAGTTTAAAGCCGGATTTGGATACAAAAAGATTTCCCAAGCTTTAAACATCCCAAGGAGCACGTGCAAGCGATAATATTGAAATGGAAGGAGTATCAGACCACTGCAAATCTACCAAGATCTGGCCGTCCCTCTAAACTTTCAGCTCATACAAGGAGAAGACTGATCAGAGATGCAGCCAAGAGGCCCATGATCACTCTGGATGAACTGCAGAGATCTACAGCTGAGGTGGGAGACTCTGTCCATAGGACAACAATCAGTCGTATATTGCACAAATCTGGCCTTTATGGAAGAGTGGCAAGAAGAAAGCCATTTCTTAAAGATATCCATAAAAAGTGTCATTTAAAGTTTGCCACAAGCCACCTGGGAGACACACCAAACATGTGGAAGAAGGTGCTCTGGTCAGATGAAACCAAAATTGAACTTTTTGGCAACAATGCAAAACGTTATGTTTGGCGTAAAAGCAACACAGCTGAACACACCAACCCCACTGTCAAACATGGTGGTGGCAGCATCATGGTTTGGGCCTGCTTTTCTTCAGCAGGGACAGGGAAGATGGTTAAAATTGATGGGAAGATGGATGGAGCCAAATACAGGACCATTCTGGAAGAAAACCTGATGGAGTCTGCAAAAGACCTGAGACTGGGACGGAGATTTGTCTTCCAACAAGACAATGATCCAAAACATAAAGCAAAATCTACAATGGAATGGTTCAAAAATAAACATATCCAGGTGTTAGAATGGCCAAGTCAAAGTCCAGACCTGAATCCAATCGAGAATCTGTGGAAAGAACTGAAAACTGCTGTTCACAAATGCTCTCCATCCAACCTCACTGAGCTCGAGCTGTTTTGCAAGGAGGAATGGGAAAAAATGTCAGTCTCTCGATGTGCAAAAGTAATAGAGACATACCCCAAGCGACTTACAGCTGTAATCGCAGCAAAAGCTGGCGCTACAAAGTATTAACTTAAGGGGGCTGAATAATTTTGCACTCCCAATTTTTCAGTTTTTGATTTGTTAAAAAAGTTTGAAATATCCAATAAATGTCGTTCCACTTCATGATTGTGTCCCACTTGTTGTTGATTCTTCACAAAAAAATACAGTTTTATATCTTTATGTTTGAAGCCTGAAATGTGGCAAAAGGTCGCAAAGTTCAAGGGGGCCAAATACTTTCGCAAGGCACTGTATAGGCCCTACACACTTTACTGGGCTGGCTGGTTTAAGAAGAGACACACTACATATAGGCCCTACACACTTTACTGGGCTGGTTTAAGAAGAGACACACTACATATAGGCCCTACACACTTTACTGGGCTGGTTTAAGAAGAGACACACTACATATAGGCCCTACACACTTTACTGGGCTGGTTTAAGAAGAGACACACTACATATAGGCTCTACACACTTTACTGGGCTGGTTTAAGAAGAGACACACTACATATAGGCCCTACACACTTTACTGGGCTGGTTTAAGAAGAGACACACTACATATAGGCTCTACACACTTTACTGGGCTGGTTTAAGAAGAGACACACTACATATAGGCCCTACACACTTTACTGGGCTGGTTTAAGAAGAGACACACTACATATAGGCCCTACACACTTTACTGGGCTGGTTTAAGAAGAGACACACTACATATAGGCCCTACACACTTTACTGGGCTGGCTGGTTTTATGAGGGAAGCAGTTTTCACTAGACAGGTAAATATCTATGAGTTAGAGTAAAAACGATTTACAGTGAAACACAGACTGTCTCCTGTGACCAATTTACCCTTACAGAAATAGGACTCTATGTCCATGAGACATTGCACCTTGGGAAAGTCACAAAAATGTCCACTTTCTGATACTGTTGTAGGTCACCACGAATAAGCCAATCTTTAAAGAACAATGTTTTTTACCTCAGGTCAATATGCATTACAAACAGCTGACAGTAACTACATCTCACAGGTTCTGTGTGCTCAACATACCACTCAGAACATACAGTAGCCTCATTTCCAATCCTCACATAGACTGCTAGCTGAGATGTTTAACCTTATGGCAGGGCATTCTGAACTACCTTTGACATCAGTAGTGCACAGCTGGAGACTAGGCTATATATACAGCAGCATGGAGTACCTTAACCTCACATACTACTGAGGGGTAAAAGAGGAGGAGGAGGACGTGGAGAAGGCGAGAGATTTGGAAAGATGTAAGAGAGCGCTGGGGATTAAGACGGTCTATGAGAGAGCGAGAGAGAGAGAGAGAGAGAGAGAGAGAGAGAGAGTAGATTCAGCAGACAGGCAAACAGCGGGCGAGTGCAGTGCCAGCTGAGGTTGATTAGCACACAGCTCTGCTGCACAGTGACTAATGGGAGCGAGAATGAGAGCTGCCAGAGCATGACTCAAAGCTTCCTGTCTGTCTGTCTGTCTGCTGGGGCCAAACAGGGAACAACAAGACACCCGGAGAAACATTAGAGCTGTCTGCCTGCCAAAGACCTGCAGCTGCTGAATGGAGGTGGAGAAAAAGAGAGGGGGAATGAGAGAGGAGAGGAAGGAGAGAGAGAATTAAGACAGAGAGAGGAGGCAGGAGAGATCAAAAGAAAGGGAGAATTCAGATAGGAATAGGCCTATTGTTACGGGTGAAAAAGCCCATAATAATGTTGGGACAGTGTGCATTTCTGGTGTTAGCTAGGTCAGTTATAAATAGTACAGGACTGTCCTACTGAGGCTGATCTCTGTAGATGTCTGTGTACTGTACAGTGGTGGTAGAGCTGCTTGGCTTTAGGGCAGCCTCTGTAAAACACACCAGACCATAGGAATGATCACACACCCACACAGACCCATGTGCATGTGCGCGCACACAAACATGCGCACAAACACACATGTACGTGTTCTCTCCCATGCCTAAAACAGCTTTCTCGGAACTGTGTCTATCCTGCTCTCATCATTTTCCTTTCCATTGCTCTGTCTCTCTCTCCTCACACTCTCAGTGTATTTTTTCTCCATTTCTGACACTCTCTCTGCAATGCCAGCTAAACACGCCTTCCATTTCTACATGCAGGGGGAAAAGTGGGTTGCTTAGCAACTTCACCCTGCAGACCCTCCTCTTGTTGGTCTGTGTATTTCTTCTCCACCACAAAACTCTCCCTTTCCTCCCTCCTTCTCGCTCTCCCTCTTCTCTCTCCCACCCTACTCAGACAGAAATATGATCTTAGAATACACAATGACATACTACTTTAAAAACCAATGACATGGACAAAACGGAATATTAAAGATAAAGAACATTCAAACACCCACCCCCATTGATTTCCTCTCTTTTTTTATTTCACCTTTATTTAACCAGGTTCTCATTTACAACTGCGACCTGGCCAAGATAAAGCAAAGCAGTGTGACACAAACAACACAGAGTTACACATGGAGTAAACAATAAACAAGCCAATAACACAACAAACAAATCAATGACACAGTAGAAAAAATAAAGTCTATATACAGTGTGTGCAAAAGGCATGAGGAAGTAGGCA
The DNA here is from genome assembly GCF_013265735.2 of Oncorhynchus mykiss. Taxonomy (NCBI): domain Eukaryota; kingdom Metazoa; phylum Chordata; class Actinopteri; order Salmoniformes; family Salmonidae; genus Oncorhynchus; species Oncorhynchus mykiss. The sequence continues at coordinate 82,964,863 of NC_048576.1, read as the reverse complement.
ATAAATAGGCCATAGGAGCGAATAGTTACAATTTAGCAGAATAACACTGGAGTGATAAATGAGCAGATGATGATGTGCAAGTAGAAATACTGGTGTGCAAAAGAGCAGAAAAGTAAATAAAATAAAAAAACAGTATGGGGATGAAGTAGATAGATTGGGTGGGCTATTTACAGATGGACTATGTACAGCTGCAGCGATCGGGTAGCTGCTCAGATAGTTGATGTTTAAAGTTGGTGAGGGAAATTAAAGTCTCCAATTTCAGCGATTTTTGCAATTCGTTCCAGTCACTGGCAGCAGAGAACTGGAAGGAAAGTCGGCCAAATGAGGTGTTGGCTTTGGGGATGATCAGTGAGATATACCTGCTGGAACGTGTGCTACGGGTGGGTGTTGTTATCGTGACCAGTGAACTGAAATAAGGCAGAGCTTTACCTAGCATAGACTTATAGATGACCTGGAGCTAGTGGGTCTGGCGACGAATATGTAGCGAGGGCCAGCCAACTAGAGCATACAGGTCGCAGTGGTGGGTGGTATAAGGTGATTTGGTAACAAAACGGATGGCACTATGATAGACTGCATCCAGTTTGCAGTTTGTTGCGAAATAGAAAGCCGATTCTAGATTTGATTTTTGATTGGAGATGTTTAATATGAGTCTGGAAGGAGAGTTTACAGTCTAGCCAGACACCTAGGTACTTATAGTTGTCCACATATTCTAGGTCGAAACTGTGATGCTAGTCGGGCAGGCGGGTGCGGGCAGCGAACGGTTGAAAAGCATAAATTTGGTTTTACTAGCGTTTAAGAGCAGTTGGAGACCATGGATGGAGTGTTGTTTGGCATTGCTCGTTTGGAGGTTAGTTAGCACAGTGTTCAAGGAAGGGCCAGAAGTATACAGAATGGTGTCATCTGTGTAGAGGTGGATCAGGGAATCTCCCGCAGCAAGAGCGATATCATTGATATATACAGAGAAAAGAGTCGGCCCAAGAATTGAACCCTGTGGTACACCCATAGAGACTGAGGTCAGAGGTCAGGGCAACATGCCTTCCAATTTGACACACTGAACTCTGTATGCAAAGTAGTTGGTGAACCAGGCGAGGCAGTCATTACAAAAACCGAAACTTTTGAGTCTGCCGATAAGAATACGATGATTGACAGAGTCGAAAGCCTTGGTCAGGTCGATGAAGACGGTTGCACAGTACTGTCTTTTATCGATGGCGGTTATGATATCGCTTACTAACTTGAGCATGGCTGAGGTGCACCCGTGACCGGCTCGGAAGCACAGCGGAGAAGGTAGGGTGGGATTCGAAATGGTCAGTGATCTGTTTATTAACTTGGCTTTCGAAGATTTTAGATAGGCAGGGCAGGATGGATATAGGTCTGTAACAGTTTGGGTCTAGGGTGTCACCCCCTTTGAAGAGGGAGATGACCGCGGCAGCTTTCCAATCTTTAGGGATCTCGGACGATACGAAAGAGAGGTTGAACAGACTAGTAATAGGGGTTGCAACAATGGCGGCGGATAGTTTTAGAAACAGAGGGTCCAGATTGTCTAGCCCAGCTGATTTGTACGGGTCCAGGTTTTGCAGCTCTTTCAGCACATCTGCTGTCTGGATTTGGGAAAAGGAGAAGCTGGGGAGGCTTGGGCGAGTACCTGCGGGCGGGGGGGGGGGGGGGGGGCTGTTGGCCTGGGTTGGAGTAGCCAGGAGGAAGGCATGGCCAGCCATTGAGAAATGCTTATTGAAATTTTCGATTATCATGGATTTATCAGTGGTGACCGTGTTGCCTAGCCTCAGTGCAGTGGGCAGCTGGGAGGAGTTGCTCTTGTTCTCCATGGACTTTACAGTGTCACAAAACCTTTTGGAGTTAGAGCTACAGGATGCGAATTTCTGCTTGAAAAAGCTAGCCTTTGCTTTCCTGACTGACTGCGTGTATTGGTTCCTGACTTCCCTGAACAGTTGCACATCGTGGGGACTATTCGATGCTATTGCAGTCCGCCACAGGATGTTTTTGTGCTAGTCGAGGAAAGTCAGGTCTGGAGTGAACCAAGGGTTATATCTGTTCTTAGTTCTAAATTTTTTTAACAGGGCATGCTTATCTAAGATGGTGAGGAAATTACTTTTAAAGAATGACCAGGCATCCTCGACTGATGGGATGAGGTCAATATCCTTCAAGGATGACCGGGCCAGTTCGATTAGAAAGGCCTGCTCGCAGAAGTGTTTTGACAGTGGTGAGGGGTGGTCGTTTGACCGCGGACCCATAGCGGATACAGGCAATGAGGCAGTGATCGCTGAGATTCTGATTGAAAACAGCGGAGGTGTATTTGGAGGGCAAGTTGGTCAAGATAATGTCTATGAGGGTGCCCATGTTAACAGATTTAGGGTTGTACCTGGTGGGTTCCTTGATGATTTGTGTTAGATTGAGGGCATCTATCTTAGATTGTAGGACTGTCGGAGTGTTAAGCATATCCCAGTTTAGGTCACCTAACAGAACGAACTCTGAAGCTAGATGGGGGGCGATCAATTCACAAATGGTGTCCAGGGCACAGCTGGGAGCGGAGGGGGGGTCGGTAGCAGGCGGCAACAGTGAGAGACTTATTTCTGGAGAGGTTAATTTTTAAAATTAGAAGTTCAAACAATCATAGACCTGGAAAATATGACAGAACTTTGCAGGCTATCTCTGCAGTAGATTGCAACTCCTCTCCCTTTGGCAGTTCTATGTTGACGGAAAATGTTGTAGCTGGGTATGGAAATCTCAGAATGGTTGGTGGCCTTCCTAAACCAGGATTTAGACACGGCAAGGACATCAGGGTTGGCGGGGTGTGCTAAAGCAGTGAGTAAAACAAACTTAGGGAGTAGGCTTCTGATGTTGACATGCATGAAACCAAGGCTTTTTCGATCACAGAAGTCAATAAATGAGGGTGCCTGGGGACACGCAGGGCCTGGGTTTACGTCCACATCACCCAAGGAACAGAGGAGGAGTAGGATGAGGGTACGGCTAAAGGCTATCAAAACTGGTCGCCTAGAGCGTTATGGACAAAGAATAAAAGGAGCAGATTTCTGGGCGTGGTAGAATAGATTCCGGGCATAATGTACAGACAGGGGTATGGTGGGGTGCGGGTACAGTGGAGGTAAGCCCAGGCACTGAGTGATGATAAGAGAAGTTGTATCTCTGGATAAGCTGGTTATAATGGGAGAGGTCACCGCATGTGTGGGAGGTGGGACAAAGGAGGTATCAGAGGTATAATGAGTGGAACTAGGGGCTCCACAGTAAACTAAAACAATGATAACTAACCTAAACAGTATTCAAGGCATATTGACATATGAGAGAGACATACAGCGAGGCATAAAGTAATCACAGGTGTTGATTTGGAGAGCTAGCTAAGGCAACAACAGCTAATGAGCTAAAACAACAACAGGTAAAATGGCAATGACTGGGCAGAGAGGGTCGGTTAACTAACACACAGAGCCTGAGTTCGCGGCTGGGGCCGACAGATAAAAAATAAATAAATAATAATAAATAAACAGAATGGAGTACCGTGATTAATGGACAGTTCAGCGGGCATCAGCTCTGTAGCCAAGTGATCATAGGGTCCAGGGGGCAGCAATAGAAGGAACAGGGAAACTGCGGAGTAGTCGTTACTACGCTAGCACACGTGCGACACAGCGTTTAAAGTTAGTAGCCCGGGGCTAGTAAAAGCATCTGCTCCGACATCCAACGGAGGCCGGTTGAAGGCACAGCGGATGGAGTATTCGTCGGCAGACCTGTCGTGGTGGTGCGGCGCCGTGTCGACTAAGGATCCACGCCAGATGGCGAAAGAGGTATTGTAGTTGTAGTCATTTATTTTTCTATCCGGGAGATGCGCCTGGCTCACGGCTAACTAGTGCTAGCTTTGGGGCAGGGGCGTTAGCCACTATAGCCACTCGGTAGCAGCGGTGATCCGGTGCCAAGGTCCAGAGCTTACGGCAAAGATCCGGTGGAGTAGTGTGTTCTTGCCGTGTTTGGGTGGAGTCCGGGTGAACAACTGAGTAGGCCGGGAGGTGGGCCTCAGGGATAGTTTCAGTACTGGGTAACTCGGTGGGTGCTAGCTAGCTGTGAAGATCAGGAGAATGGTCCAGGGATTACGGCAGGAATCCGGCATTGTAGTGGAGAGACATTCCGTTACTGGTAAACTGGCGAGAATTATCCAAGCTGAAAAAAGGGCTGGTACCTGTGCAGAAGGTAAAGGCTGCTAGCAGTGGCTAAATAGCTTGTAGCTAATTAGCTGATTAGCTTCAGATGGCTAGGTGGTTCTTGCTATAAGATTTTAAAATTAAAAATAATAGCGGTTCCGTATCACATTGGGTGAGGCAGGTTACCGGAAGGTATAATTGAACTAAAATGGAGAAGAGATTGGAAATAAAATTGAAATATATACACAAAAAAATATGAAAAAATACAAAAGTACACGAGAGGACGAACAAAACACATCTGCACTGCTACTCCATCTTGGAGAACAACGCCATCCATCCATCTCTCTTTCCTCATTCTCTTTTCCTCCACTCTCTCTGGCTCAATCCTCTTCTCTTTGTACTAAAAACTGATTTCTCATCCATCTTCATGTCATTCCATGTTATATATAACACAGTCCTTAGTGCCTTCAGAATGTATTCACACCACTTTACTTTTTCCACTGTTGTGTTACAAAGTGCGATTCAAATGGATTCAATTGTCATTTTTTGTCAAGGATCTACACAAAATACTCTGTAATGTTTTTTGGTTATTGCCGTGTTCAGTTTATTTATTAAAATGAACATGGACACTTATCAGGCTGTGTTTTGGTCTGATCCTTCCTATTCCTCATCCGAGGAGGACAACGATCGTTACACTTTGCATACCTGGATAGTACAATATTTGCAAATTATTTATTTGTTTAATTCATCGAGCTCTGTCAAGTTGGTTGTTGCTAGACAGCCATTTTCAAGTCTTGCAATAGACTTTCAAGCCGATTTACGTCAAAATTGTAACTAGACCACTCAGTGTCATCTTGGTTAGCAGCTCCAGTGTATATTTGGCCTTGTGTTTGAGGTTACTGTCTGGCTGAAAGATTAATTTGTCTCCCAGTGTCTGATGGAAAGCAAACAGAAACAGGTTTTCTTCTATGATTTTGCCTGTGCTTAGCACTATTCTGTTTATTTTTATCATAAAAAACTCCCTAGTCCTTGCCGGTGACAAGCATACCCATAAAATGATGCAGCACCACTATACTTGAAAATATGAAGAGTGGTATTCAGTGATGTGTTGGATTTGCCCCAAACAAAACACTTTGTATTCAGGACAAAAAGTGAATTTCTTTACCACATTTTTAACAATGCATGTTTTGGAATATGTTTATTCTGTGCAGGCTTCCTTCTTTTCCCTCTGTCAATTAGTTTAGTAATTGTTGATCCATCCTCAGTTTTCTCCTATGACAGCCATTAAACTCTGTAAATGTTTTAAAGTCACCATTGGCCTCATGGTGAAATCCCTGAGTGGTTTCCTTCCTCTCTGGCAACTGAGTTAGAAGGATGTCTATCTTTGTAGTGACTGGGTGTATTGACACTATGCAAAGTGTAATTCATAATTTCACCATGTTAAAAGGGACATTCAATGTCCTTTAAAAAAAATTGTATCTACCAACAGCCCTTCTTGGTAAGTCATTGGAAATCCTCCCTGGTCTTAGTGGTTGAATCTGTGTTTGAAATTCACTGCTTGACTGAGGGACCTTACGGATAATTGTATGTGTGGGGTACAGAGAGGAGTTAGTCATTAAAAAATTATGTTAAACACAAATATTTCGCTGCGCTGACGGGCCGACCACATGCATTGCCATGCCCCTTTCCACGCCCCCTGCTAAGCTTTTCTCAACCAGAAAAAATCCTGTCTTTACAAAGAAACAACCGACAGTATCCCTCAGGACATCTTCAAATCTCATAAACACCATTACTGCATACAGACTCCATGCAAATTACTTTGTGATTTATTTAGGCCTGCTATAAGAAAGGGGTTGAATACTTATTGACTCAATACTTTTCAGCTTTTCATTTTTTTTCATTTGTAAAAAATTTACAAAAAAATAAAAACCTGTGTGTAAGCCGATGACAAAATAAATCTACATTTAATAAATGTTTAATTCAGACTGGAACGCAACATAATGTTGAAAAAGTCAGAACACTTTCTGAAGGCACTGTATATACTGTACCCCATGTACAGCTCTCCTCTCTATCCACTTCTCCTGCTCCACTGAAGAGGTAGTAATGCTGGCTGATTCTCAACCTTCATTGTAATCTGTCTTTTGCATTTATTGGGGCCTTTCTTGAAATGATTGGATTTTCTCTACTCCCTTTCCCCCTCTCTCTCACCCTCTCCCCCCCCTCTCTCTCTCTCCCTCTCTCTCTCTCTCACCCTCCCTCTCCCCCCCCCTCTCTCTCCCCATCTCTCTCACCCTCTCTCTGAGATACAGCTCGATGGCTCAGTTCATGGTGATAAGAAGAATGAAACATCTTCACTACACTTTAAAACCCACTGGGATTCCTCTGGGACCCCTCGGAGCATGAAATCCCTTACACTAGAACAAAATGCATTCCTTATACTGTAAGTCAGTCGATAGATCAATTCACACAAAAGGTTTGCTTGTTTAAGCACTCAATCCTTTACAAATCATTCCATAATCCTCTCCCATGAAGAGAATTGACAGTGAGATTTGAAGATGTCCTGAGGGATACTGTCAGTTGTTTCTATATAAAGACAGGTTTTTTTCTGGTTAAAAAAAATTATAGCTGGGGGCGTGGCAGGGGGCAGGGGGCGTGGAAAGGGGCATGGCAATGCATGTGGTCGGCCCGTCAGCGCATAAACATTTTAGAGACTATTTTAGAGGCCCCATCTTGGCGGTGTAGTGACATTTTTGCATTTTTAAGATAATTTCCTGCAATTCCACAAATGTCTACATGTAGCTAAAATAAATCTTTGCTGATTTAAAGCTACTTTCCTGCAATTGTACTGTACATATTCTGCCATGGAGCTGAGAGAACATTTTGTGAGAGAGAGTGATAGCCCACAGCCTGGTTAAAACGGCATGAGTAATTACTAGCATATTCATACGTGGTTATAGCAGGGATATGGGGTTGATGATTGTCCCCCAGGACAAGACACTGGAGTGTTTTCCAGCTCATGTGTATTTAGGGACCTTGTTTGGCTCTGCAATAACAGGTCATTTGGTGTGGCGTCCCATAATGAATTTAACTATGACTGATATTCTACCTCACTATGATCCTCCTCTCCGTGTCTGTCTGAGGGGATGGCCATTGGCTTACAGAGGAGAATCCACCATGTTGGTTTCCACACATACTGTACAAAAGTGTGTGTGTGTGTGTGTGTGTGTTTGTGTGTGTGCTAACGATGAGCCCGTCCCATTACCGGAGAGTCAGATAACTCTGATGTTTCAGGACTTCCACTCTGCTGAGTGGGACACAGCATTCCCCAGCTTAGGTCACTGCTTTACATTGTCTGGATCTCTGTGTTTTAATTAGATATAGTTCTCAATAACTTATTTCGATTTTCGCAATCATTATTTTTTTAAAATCTGTATTTATTTAATAATATACTGTTGAAGTCAGAAGTTTACATACCTTTAGGTTGGAGTAATTAAAACTTGTTTTTCAACTAATCAACAAATTTCTTGTTAACAAACTACAGTTTTGGCAAGTAAGTTAGGGCATCTACTTTGTGCATGACACAAGTAATTTTTCCAACAATTGTTTACAGACAGATTATTTCACTGTATCACAATTCCAGTGGGTCAGAGGTTTACATACACTAAGTTGACTGTGTCTTTAAACAGCTTGGAAAATTCCAGAAAATGATATCATCGCTTTAGAAGCTTCTGGTAGGCTAATTGACATCATTTGAGTCAATTGGAGGTGTACCTGTGAATGTATTTCAAGGCCTACCTTCAAACTCAGTGCCTCTTTGCTTGACATCATGGGAAAATCAAAAGAAATCAGCCAAGACCTCAGAAAAACATTGTAGACCTCCACAAGTCTGGTTCATCCTTGGGAGAAATTTCCAAACACCTGAAGGTACCACGTTCATCTGTACAAACAATAATACGCAAGTATAAACACCATGGGACCACGCAGCTGTCATACCGCTCAGGAAGGAGACGCATTCTGTCTCCTAGAGATGAACGTACTTTGGTGCGAAAGTGCAAAAGCAATCCCAAAACAACAGCAAAGGACCCTGTGAAGATGCTGGAGGAAACAGGTACAAAAGTATCTATATCCACAGTACAACGAGTCCTATATCGACATAACCTGAAAGGACTCTCAGCAAGGAAGAAGCCACTGCTCCAAAACCACCATTAAAAAAAATCAAGATTACGGTTTGCAACTGCACATGGGGGAAAAATACTGTACTTTTTGGAGAAATGTCCTCTGGTCTGATGAAACAAAAATATAACTGTTTGGCCATAGTGACCATTGTTATGTTTAGGGGAAAAGGGGGAGGGCTTGCAAGCCGAAGAACACCAGGGGTGTCAGCGTACGGTTTGTGGTGGTGCTTTTCTGCAGGAGGGACTGGTGCACTTCACAAAATAGATGGCATCATGAGGGAGTAAAATTATGTGGATATATTGAAGCAACATCTCAAGACATCAGTCAGGAAGTTAAAGCTTGGTCGCAAATGGGTCTTCCAAATAGACAATGACCCCAAGCATACTTCCAAAGTTGTGGCAAAATGGCTTAAGGACAACAAAGTCAAGGTATTGGAGTGGCCATAACAAAGCCCTGACCTCAGTCCTATAGAAAATGTGAAAATGCCAAGAGTGTGCAAAGCTGTCAAGACAAAGGGTGGCTATTTGAAGAATCTCAAATATTAAATAATTTTTGATTTGTGTAACACTTTTTTTACTACATGATTCCATGTGTATTATTTCAAAGTTTCGATGTCTTAAATTTTATTCTACAGTGTAGAAAATAGTGAAAATAAAGAAAAATCCATGAATAAGTAGGTGTTCTACAACTTTTGACCGGTAGTGTATATTGGATAAAAACACAGAGATTCAGACAACATAAAAATATGCCTTCAATATGGGGAAACACTGAAGCAATACAAACACACCCTAGAACAAAAAAGCTGGATATAAATCAGCTGGATGTAACTGAGATATCCATAGACTCAAACCGCTTCTAGGAGAATTAGAATAAATTAAACAACCCACATCATGATAAATTGGCTATCCAACATGGTGATATGTGGAGAAATCACTTTGCAAACCTCTACAGCAAAATAACAAAGAGCCCAGAACAAAATAATATACAGGTACAAGACAAATTACAAATCCTTGAATTAGCAGTCAAAGACTATCAGAATCCTGTGGATTCCCAATTATAGAACAAGAATTATTGGGAAAACTATGTACTCTACAACCAAAAAAGGCCTGTGGTGCTGATGGTATTTTAAATGAAATGATCAAATATACAGACGACAAATTCAAATGAGCTATACTCAAACTACATAGGTAATTTCAACATTATCCTCACTGCAGGTATTTTACCCGATATTTGGAACCAAGGACTGATCACACCAATCTATAAAAGATATGGACAAATTTAACCCAAATAATTACAGAGGAATTTGCATTAACAGCAACTTGGGGAAAATTCTCTGCAGCATCATAAATAGCTGACTACTTAATTTCCTTGATGAACACAACAAATGTTAACAAATTACCTCACAACAGACCACATTAATACCCTCAACACACTAATTGACAAACAAGTCAACTCAAAGGTAATAATTAATCTACTGCTGTTTTGTATACTTCAAGAAAGCATTTGATTCAATTTTGCACTGTCATGACGTTGCCCTCTTTGGGTACAGCGAGCACCCCTCCCCCTGCACCATCCCCCTACCCCAATGTCTCCTACACCAAGGCTGCTGTGGTCAGAGAGAGGTCGTAAATTCCTTGAGGAGATTATCTCCTCATGGCCACAGTATAGAGAGAGAGTGAATTTTCATAGAGAACAAAGGAATTTCTTCCACCTCACAGAACTGGAGAACCAAACAACATTTATGTTCTGGAGAAGGTATAAAAGATCGGTGAAGAATCCAGCTACGAACTGGTCCGTTTGGTTCAATTTTGTGAAACTCAAGGGAGTCAATACGAAACCATTAACATAACGCAATTTATATAATAGCCTCAGATATGAGGCTTACATCTAATTGTTGTATGAGATGAATGAGTGAGGATGATACTGTTTGTGAAATTGTGTAATGTGATTTTGGACTGTTTAACCTCTTGGTGTTAGGGGGCAGTATTTTCATTTTTGGGAAAAAAAACGTTCCTGTTTTAAACGGGATATTTTGTCAGGAAAAGATGCTAGAATATGCATATAATATATATATGTAATATAGCTTTGGATAGAAAACACTCTAACGTTTCCAAAACTGTAAACATATTGTCTGTCAGTATAACAGAACTGATGTTGCAGGCGAAAGCCTGAGAAAAATCCAATCCGGAAGTGCCCCAGGTTTTGAAAGCGCTGCGTTCCAATGACTCCCTATATGGCTGTGAATGTACCATCAACGAGCTTACGCTTTCTACGTATTCCCCAAGGTGTCTACAGCAACGCATTTCTGTTGAAGAATAGTCGTATGGGGGCACATTGCGTAAGTGGTCACATGGTGGCTCCGAGAAAGATTCTTGTGTAAAGTGCAGAGGTAGCCATTACTCCAATCGGTCCTAGAGAAAAAGGAATTGTCCCGGCGGATATATTATCGAATAGATATTAGAAAAACACCTTGAGGATGGATTCTAAACAACGTTTGCCATGTTTCTGTCGATATTACGGAGCTAATTTAGAGTATTTTTCGGCGTTGTGACCGCAATTTCCGGGCGAACTCAGCCAAACGTGAAGAACAAACGGAGCTAATTTCGCCTACAAAAATAATCTTTTGGGAAAAAATGAACTTTGGCTGTCTACCAGGGAGTCTTGTGAGTGAAAACATCCGAAGTTCATCAAAGGTAAACTATTTAATTTTCTGATTTCCGTGACAAGTTTGCCTGCTGCTAGCAAGGCATAATGCTATGCTAGGCTATGATAAACTTACACAAATGCTTGTCTAGCGTTGGCTGTAAAGCATATTTTGAAAATCTGAGATGACAGGGTGATTAACAAAAGGCTAAGCTGTGTTCCAATATATTTCACTTGTGATTTTCATGAATAGGAAGATTTATGTCCGTTGCGTTATGCTAATTAGTGTCAGATGATGATAACGGTCCCGTTCACGGGCTGGGCGTCACTACAGGTTAATGAAGGAAACTCCAATTCCCTTTGGAGTTGAACTAAATCAGAGGACCACCCATGAGCACAGTTATGGTCGGGCATCCTGGGACAGGCCCTTTTCTGCTCTTCCGAATAAAATCCCCACCCGGGTTTTACAAGAGGACAAAGGTTGCAGACCAGCTTACCTCGATAACGAGAGGGCCAGACTGCTGAATCTTTTAACCATCCCACGTGGTTAAACTCTTAGACTATCGATACTGACAGAATAAGAACAAGTCTTCGATATTAATTACTAGTCTGCAGCTAGGAATTTGGTATCATTGAATGGAAAGACAGACAACCGCTGAAACATCTATTCTACAACGACATGAATGAATGTCACTCTGAACTATCCATTCTAACCACGACAGAGAGAGAGAGAGAGAAAGGACAGACAGACTCTCCAACAGAAACAAACTTTTCAACAGAGATCCCGACGACACACTGAGCGTAAATATACATATTGATTGCAATTATTCCCGAATGAGTGAGCGTTCATGTTGTTTCAATTGTTATAATTATCAACTGTGTGTTTGTTGTCTTATCTCAGTCGACCCCCACTTCCCTTTTGTACACCAAGCCGCGATGCCGGTTTATCCCACTAGGGAAACTCCGTTATCATTTCCTTGTTTGTTTGTTTGTTTATGCATTTCTGTGAATTACTTAGTTAGTAAATAAATGATTTAAGACAATTGATGTATGGATGACTCATAGTGAAGACCTGGTTTGTGCAGATAACCAACAATTTATGATGTTTGGAATGAGAATAATGTGAGGTAAAATAAAGAATAAGTCATTAATCAGAAGACTAATTGATCAGATATTAAAATATCTGAAAAGTTATATTAGGAAAATTATAACTTTGTAATCTGAATATTTCCTTGGCGCCCCGACTTCCTAGTTAATTACAGTTACATGATTAATCAGTTTAATCGCATAATAATAATTACAGAGAGTCATTTGATAAAGATGAATCTTCAGTTTAATGATGCCAAAGACACAACATATATGACGCCCCCGTGCGAGGAATCTAAAATAGAAATAGACTTTGCTGTGGAATTCTATATATCAATTGTGCAAACAGAATTGTACAAACAGACTGCTTTTTATACAAATTGGTTGTGTGTGTGTTTCCATTTTGCAGAAGCTATTTTGAGAGTGCCTCTGGCCGTGTGTCGATAGCAATGAGGGATAAATTCCAGATTTAGTCCGTTAGGCCAAACGGTCCTATTTCTGTCGGTCAATATTAACTTCTAGAGCAAGGACATAGAGCCAGTAAGGTTAGAAATTAGAAGATATCCGTTCGGTGACCGAGCCAAAGTATTCTGTCCGCCTACCGCACTAAGCAAGTGTGGGCAGACCACAGGCATATTTGTATTTATGTACCGCACTGCTCCGGTCAACATAACGCTATGCCAAATGGGTTAATGTGAGACGTCACTAGTAAACCCACCCTTTCCATGGTGAGAGAACCCTATTTTGTGCTTGGAAGTGAGATTTCTGAACAAAGTAGGATTAGCTTGTACGAGATGCTAAGCTAACAAAAGGGGGAACATTTTTCACTTCCTGTGTTCCGTTTAAATTCCTCCGCCTTGCGCGACGGAAGTCCCGCCCTTTGTACTTACGTTTGATTTCAGCATTCTGCATCACACATCTCTTAAAAGAAGTAGGGGAAATCCAAACCTGGATCACATTAACATAATCCAGCAATCTCAATTACTTGGGTATCATTGTCTCATTCAATTTATTTAAATTGTTGAACATACCTTTCTAGGTTCTTCCAAATAAATGAGACACCTTAAACTAGATGAACCAACTTCCCAGGTTAATTTAAAGTTTAATTCCCAGATACCCTATCCGGGTATGATTAACCATTATCATTGATTAATTCAATTTGCCCGCTAATTAGTGAACCTCCACCCGTAAATGGATTGATCTCTGACCTCAGCAGCGATACCAACCCTAATTATGCCATTAGTGGAAAAGCAGACAACAACACTTTCCAAAATCAATCGTCGGCGCAGGCCTCGTAATGGTTCTCTCCAGTCTAGCCCTAAATTCTTGCCATCCGAGATTGGCATCTGTCCAATACCGCAGCACAGCTGAAGCACGAGCAGGTAACTAACGGTAGACATAAAAGGACAGGTGGAGAGATCCGGGAAACCAATGACCTAATGCAGAAAAAGGAAATATTCTGCTAGCTATGGAACTGCGCTTGAAAACTGAACAATTAAATGGAATTGCAAAAAAGTATGACGATGAACAAGCACAAGCTCTTCAACAAAATCGTCTTCTACAGGACCAAAAATATTTGCTACAGGAACAACTCGATTTAAAGGAACAACTCAAAACTAAATACGATGATGCCCACGCCAAACTAGATACATCTGAAGAGTTATCTACAAACAGGAGTGCTCAACTTGATAACATGCATGCAGTTTTGTTGAACGTTACTCAAAGTAACACGGTTCTCCTCAAAACGCTGCAGACCAAAGACGATCAGTTAATGAACACAATGACCAAGTTGGATGACAAATCAGCAGAACTCATTGAAGTTGCTGACCAAATGAATGATGAGAGAACTCAAGTGATGAAGATGGAAATATTGATTAATAAGCAAGCGGAGGAAATCTCATCACTGAATCTCTCGCTCCGTACTCAAGACCTCTATCTGCAAACCATGACAGATAAGTTTGAGACCGAAAGGAGCAAGTGTGACACTCACGTGTCCAAAATCAGTACTCTAAGTGCTCAAGTGGACTTTGCAATGCAGCAGAATACCACCCTTAGGTACCATCTGGAGGAAGCCCAGAATGGTCACGTTCTACAGCGTAACTACCGGGAGCCCTGTACTCACAGGAGTAAAGATGATAGGTTTCAGAACTTGCCTCCCTCATGTGTCCCTCAGTCTTCTCCTCTTGGCCATTCGGTACTGAGTAATATTGCGCCTCTTGGCCAACAACAACAAGGCTTGGCTTCTCCTCTTGGCCTTTTGGCCCCAATCTCTCCACAGGATGAAGCCAACCCTCTCGATTTAAAGGAACAACTCAAAACTAAATACGATGATGCCCACGCCAAACTAGATAAATCTGAAGAGTTATCTACAAACAGGAGTGCTCAACTTGATAACATGCATGCAGTTTTGTTGTACGTTACTCAAAGTAACACGGTTCTCCTCAAAACGCTGCAGACCAAAGACGGTCAGTTAATGAACACAATGACCAAGTTGGATGACAAATCAGCAGAACTCATTGAAGTCGCTTACCAAATGAATGGCGTGGAATACCTTGACAAACTCATCAAGAATTTCCCCACCTTTGATCCCGTTCCAGGTCAGCCAAACGATACTGAGACGTTCCTAGCTGACATAGAGGACGCGTTGGATGGCTACCCGAACACTACGGGTTCTGACAGGGTTTACCTGTTGAAGCGAACGTCGAATAGACACGTGACAAGGTTCATTCGTCTACAGCAGCAACACATGCTAAATGACTACGCTAAACTTGCCACAGCTTTGAAATTAGAATTCAGTGATTCTGTGACTCGCAAACACGATAGCTCACTGGCTAGCACCGTCAACGAACACCCACAAGCTTACTATCATAGGCTTTGTTCAGCTTACTTTGGCCTACTCACTGAAACAGGCATGGAAGACCTGTTATCATTTAAACAAATGTTCCTGTCGAACATGTATCCCACCTTCATTACCTACTTGGGCCCTGCAGCCCACGTTGGCTTGCCTATCTTACAACTCAGAGAGCTTGCAAGCACAGCTTTTGAGGCATCAAAAGTTCACAACGCTAAGAGCCCTGACCACTCGGTTTTGAAGTTTGACCAGGAGCACTCACTCCAGTTAGAGGGTGCATTATCAGGTATTGGAGCATTGAGAGATGACGCACAACAGTTTCCACCATGAAAGCATGATTCCAATTACCTGCGTGGTCGAAATAACTGTAAAGTACGTCGCCATCAAAACGACTTCCGCTACAATCTACCTGTTCGCTACGTTCCTGCACCCAACCCACACCAAGTGTCAGAGCACAAGGGTAACAAAGGGTTGAAGGATGATCAGAACGTAGACCAAAGTTCTCCAGAAGTTCCACTTCGGGAAGAACTAAAGTGAGAACAATTTGAGAAAAGAGTAAAAGATAAATCACAAGGACTAGATGAGGAATTACCGGACACCAGGTCCGCAGGAATTTGCCAGACCAGGAATCTGACAGTTAACCTAAAAAAAGATATATAATGATATCCCAAAAGAGGTTCAGAAATCAGTATCACAATTATACATTATATTTGGACTAAGTTCTATAAAAACACACCAAAAACTACACGTATTTAGGACTAAATATCAGCAACACCTGTAGCTTTCGCATAACTGTGAATGAGCTGAGAGTCAAAGCAAGACACTTTTCTATGTATACATCAATGATGTCGCTCTTGTGATTATTTGATCCACCTCTACGCAGACCACACCATTCTGTAGACATCTGGCCCTTCTTAGGACACTGTGTTAACAAACTTCCAAACAAGCTTCAATACCATACAACACTCCTTCCTTGGCCTCCAATTGCTCTTAAATGCTAGTAAAATTAAATTAATGCTCTTCAACCAATCACTGCCCGACTACCAATCACCCACCCGACTAGCATCACTACTCTGGACAGTTCTGACTATAAATACCTAGGTGTCTGGCTAGACTGTAAACTCTCCTTCCAGACTCACATTAAGCATCTCCAATCCAAAGTTAAATCTACAATTGGCTTCCTATTTCGCAACAAAGCCTTCTTCATTCATGCTGCCAAACTTACCCTCGTAAAACTGACTGACTTACTGATCCTTGACTTCGGCGAAGTAATTTACAAATTTGCCTCCACCACGCAAATTGGATGCAGTCTATCACAGTGCCATCCGTTTTGTCACCAAAGCCCCATATAACACCCACCACTGCGACCTGTATGCTCTCGTTGGCTGGTCCTCGCTACATATTCATCGCCAAACCCACTGGCTCCAGGTCATCTATAAGTCTTTGCTAGGTATAGCTCCGCCTTATCTCAGCTCACTGGTCACCATAGCAATACCCACCCATAGCACGTGCTCCAGCAGGTATATTTCACTGGTCATCCCCAAAGCCAACACCTCTTTGACCGCCTTTACTTCCAGTTCTCTGCTGCCAATGACTGGAATGAATTGCAAAAAAATCACTGAAGTTGGAGACTTATACCTCCCTCACTAACTTTAAGCATCAGCTATCTGAGCAGCTTACCGCTCGCTGCAGCTGTACACAGCCCAGCTGTAAATAGCCCATCCAACTACCTACCTCATCCCCATATTGTTTTTATTTACCTTTTTTCTCTTTTGCACACCAGTATTTCTACTTGCACATCCTCATCTGCACATATATCACTCCAGTGTAAATTGCTAAATTGTAATTACCTCGCTACTATGGCCTATTTATTGCCTACCTCCTTACTCCATTTGCACACACTGTATACAGATTTTTCTACTGTGTTATTGACTGTACTTTTGTTTATTCCACATGTAACTCTGTGTTGTTGTTTTTGTCGCACTGCTTTGCTTTATCTTGGCCAGGTCGCAGTTGTAAATGAGAACTTGTTCTCAACTGGCCTACCTGGTTAAATAAAGAATTTTTAAAAATTTGAAAAAGAGCCTTCTATGCAATTAATTGGAACATTAAAATCGAAATTCGAATTCCAATTAGAATCTGCCTCAAATTTTTCCAATCAGTGATAGAATCAATGGCACTATATGGTAGCAAAGTATGGGGTCCACACTCTAATAATTAATTTACCAAATGGGACAAACATCAAATCAAAATACTGCATGCAGAGTTTTGCAAGAGCGTATTCCAAATTGTACAACCATCTAAATGAATCAACCCCAAAACATTTAATTACACAGCCCTACAATTTAGGTATTTTATTTTCATCCCTATTACCTGTGCAAACGCAGCAGCTACTTTTCCTGGGGTCCACACAAAACATAAAACATTAGCTACTCTTCCTGGGGTCCACACAAAACATAAAACATGACATAATACAGAACATTAATAGAACAGCTCAAGGACAGAACTACAGTACATCAATCTACATTCATAACTACACACATTTACAATGTCAAGAGATGAAACAAGAGAAGAGTCCCCTCAGCCAGAGGCTCAGTTCACTAACCCAAACCAAGCCCCAAGAGCCTCAAGACAGCACTCAGCACAAATACAAATATATAACCTATTGGAAAGACACCACAACAAAAAGTAAGTCAACTTCAATGCTATTTGGCTCTAAACAGACAGTACACGGTGGCAGACTGTCTGACCACTGTGACTGATAGAAGACTAAGGAAAACACTGACTAGGTACAGACTCAATGAGCAGTCTGGCCATAGAGACAGGTTGTCACAGGCAAACCTGGTTGCCCAGAGAGGACAGGCTGTACTCACTCTGCCCCCGGGGAGAGGTAGAGACAGAGATAAGTGTCCTATTACACTGTGAAAAATACTGAACCTAGTACAATATTTATTTTCCAAAATGACCATTCAGTACAAGGTATTTGGAACTGTAAAAGAAGAAGAAACATTTTTGGCAGCCAAATATGTATCCTCCTGCCACAACCCGAGGTACGGCCAGTGACAAGTACAATGTAATTTTAATAACACTTGATATTTGGCTTTCATACCATGACATGTGCCTTTTCAGTCATGTTTAATTGACCTTTATTTCAACAGGGAAGACATATTGAAACTAAAGTCTCCTGCAAATGAGCCCTGCAAAATACAAAAATGTACACATCAATTGGCAAGTATAGATGAACATAAATATTCACAATATACACATTAAGATAAAGACAACACAGTCAATTAAAACAAACACATTCTCAATTATAAAAATGTGGGCTGTCCGAATTCCGCTAGGGACTTCAAAGCATCAAATTGAAACGTATTGTGGAGATTATTCCAAACATTCAGTAAGGAAGGAAGTTAAAGGCTGATTGACCTAACTCTGTAGACACCAAAGGAGTGTCCAGAGTTAACCAACCCTGTGAACGGGTTTGATAACTTGTCATTTTAAATCTTAATAGTGAAGTTAGGTAAGTTGGAGGCTTGTGGAGCAGGGCTTTGTAAACAAAAAGAGCGTAATGATGTGATCTACATGACTTCAAAAAGGTCCAGACAACCTTTAAGAATGATGTGATGAGGAATAAAACTGTGATAAAATGAAGGTCGCTATGAGAAACGGCATCCAGGGGTTTAAGAGTAGAGGCAACTGCACTTTGATAAATAGTATCACCATAATCAAGAACAGGTAGAAAGGTTGACTGAATAATCTGCTTCTTTCTGACAAGAAAGAGGCAACATCTGTTACTCTTGGTCCCACCATTGTTGCTATATGTGTACTTTGACAATATAAGAGAGAGAGAGAGAGAGAGAGCGAGAGAGAGCGAGAGAGAGCGAGAGCGAGAGCGAGAGAGAGAGAGAGAGAGACTCACTGGCTGTCTGGCAGACAGACAGGGTGCACTTGTCTCTCAGTTGTCCCCACTGACAGAAGATTTACCACAGGGCCAGGCTGAAGTTGTGTGTTTTCCCTGGAAATAAATCAAGTGCTGTTCCAAGGTCAGGAGAAACTCAACTCACTGTGGAACTAGATGAGATTCCTGACTGCTTGTTGTCAGTTGTCTTCTGCCTATCAGAAACAAGACCTGAAAACAGATACTAGATGTTCTGTACTTTGTAATATGAGAATTGGAGTATTAATGTGTTCTCAGGAAGTGTTGCATGTGGTTGTAGCTGGAGAAGATCATAATAGAGAGGAGAAGATCATTATCAAGAACAACCAACACCTGGGAATCCCACAGGATGTCAGCCCAGAGAGACAGTAGAGAGAGGGAGACAGGAAGAGAGAGAGACAGAGAGAGACAGAGACAGATTCAGGCTGCACATGGAGGGAGGTGAAAAATGGAAAAGAGAAAGAAATGAGAGTGAGAAAAAGAGAGAGAAAAGGGGTGGTGGATAATTTGTGCAAGAAAAAAATATCAAACAAAGCGAGCAGAGATCTCACATGAGATCATGTTGCCAGAGATAGCATCTTAATGTACACCTCAGTTAGAGTGTTCAGAGCAATAATTAACCAACCAACAACTGTGAATCCCACAGGACATCAACCCAGAGAGACCCCAATAACTACCGTAGGATATGCGTCAACAGCAACCTTGGGAAAATCCTCTGCATTATCATTAACAGCAGACTCGTACATTTCTCCAGTGAAAACAATGTACTGAGCAAATGTCAAATTGCACACCCTAACTGACAAACAAACCAACCAAAAGAAAGGCAAAGTCTGCTCATGCTTTGTTGATTACTAAAAAGCTTTTGACTAAATTTGGCATGAGGGTCTGTTATACAAATTGATGAAAAGCGGTGTTGGGGGGAAAAAACATATGACATTATAAAATCTATGTCCACAAACAACAAGTGTGCAATTAAAATTGGCAAAAAACACACACACACATTTCTTTCCACAGGGGTGAGACAGGGATGCAGCTTGAGGTCCACCCTCTTCAACATATATATCAACGAATTGGCGAGGGCACTAGAACAGTCTGCAGCACTCGGCCTCACCCAACTAGAATCTGAAGTCATATGTCTACTGAAGATCTGGTGCTTCTGTCCCAAACCAAGGAGGGCCTACAGCAGCACCTAGATCTTCTGCACAGATTCTGTCAAACCTAGGCCCTGACAGTAGATCTCACTAAGACAAAAATAATGGTGTTCCAAAAAAGGCCCAGTTGCCAGGACCACAAATACAAATTCCATCTAGACACCGTTGCCCTAGAGCACACAAAAAAACTAAACCGGCTCTGCATCGCAGCGCTAGGTGTGCCACAAGAGATTCTGGGTTTGAGTCGCAGCCGGCCGCGACAGGGAGACCCATGGGGCGGCGCACAATTGGCCCAGCGTTGTTCGGGTTAGGGGAGGGTTTGGCCGGCAGGGATGTACTTGTCCCATCGCACACTAGCGACTCCTGAAGCGGGCCGGGGACAGTGCACACTGACACGGTCGCCAGGTGTACGGTGTTTCCTCAGACACATTGGTGCGGCTGGCTTCCAGGTTAAGTGGGCATTGTGTCAAGAAGCAGTACGGCTTGGTTGTGTTGTGTTTCGGAGGACGCACGGCTCTTGACCTTCGCCTCTCCCGAGTCCGTACGGGAGTTGCGCGATGAGACAAGACAGTAACAACAAATTGGATACCACGAAATTAGGGAGAAAAGGGGGTAAATAAAAAAAAATATATATATATATATATATAATTTTTAATTAAAAAAGAAACGAGACCTACCTCTGCCTAAACATCAGCGCCACAGGTAACTTCCACAAAGCTATGAACGATCTGAGAGACAAGGCAAGAAGGGCATTCTATGCCATCAAAAGGAACATAAAATTACACAAACCAATTAGGATATGACTAAAAATACTTGAATCAGTTATAGAACCCATTGCCCTTTATGGTTGTGAGGTCTCTGGTCTGCTCACCAACCAATAATTCACAAAATGGAACAAACACTAAATTGAGACTCTGCATGCAGAATTCTGCAAAAATATCCTCTGTGTACAATGTAAAACACCAAATAATGCATGCAGAGCAGAATTCGGCAGAAACCCGCTAATTATCTAAATCCTTAAAAGAGACGCTAAATTCTACAACCACATAAAAGGAAGCGATTCCCAAACCTTCCATAACAAAGCAATCACCTACAGAGAGATCCTGAACCTGGAGAAGAGCAAGCTGGTCCTGGGGCTCTGTTCACAAACACAAACACACCACACAGAGCCCCAGGACAGCAACACAATTAAACCCAACCAAATCATGAGAAAACAAAAAGATTATTACTTGACACATGGGAAAGAATTAACAAAAAAACTGAGCAATCTAGAACACGATTTGGTCCTGAACAGGGAGTACACAGTGGCAGAATACCTGACCACTGTGACTGACCCAAACTTAAGGAAATATACAGATATAATATACAGTGAGCATAGCCTTGATATTGAGAGAGGCCGCCGCAGGCAGACATGGCTCTCAAGAGAAGACAGGCTATGTGCACACTGCCCACAAAATGAGGTGGAAACTGAACTGCACTTCCTTCCCTCCTGCCAAATGTATTACCATATCAGAGACATATTTCCCTCAGATTACACAGATCCACAAAGAATTTGAAAGAAAATCAAATGTTGATACACTCCCATATCTACTGGGTGAAATACCACAGTGTGCCATCACAGCAGCAAGATTTGTGACCTGTTGCCATGAGAAAAGAAAAGGACAACCAGTGAAGAACAATTGTAAATACAAACAAATACAAACAATATATATGATTATTCATTTTCCCTTTGGTACTTTAAATATTTGCCCATTGTGAGAACACTGTACAGTATATAGCCATAATATGACATTTGAAATGTATTTGTTCCTATGTAACTTTTGTGAGTGTAATGTTAATTATGTTGTTGTTTTTACCCCTTTCCCTCCCCAATTTCAATTTCAAGTACTTATAATCTCGCTGCAACTACCGTATGGACTCAGGAGAGGTGAAAGTTGAGAGCCATGCGTCCTCCGAAACACGACCCTGCCAAGCCGCACTGCTTCTTAACACACTGCTCGCTTAACCCGGAAGCCAGCCGCACCAATGTGTGCTAGAGCGTGATATGGGACAAAGACATCCCGGCCAGCCAAAGCCTCCTCTAACCCGGACAACTCTGGGCCAATTGTGCACAGTCTCATGGGTCTCCCGGTTGCTGCCGGCTGTGACACAGCCTTAGACCACTCTGCCACTCCCATGCCAATAAAGCCCTTTGAATTGAATTGGGAGAGAGGGAGAAGAGAGAAAGATTCAGGCTGCACATGGAGGGAGGAAATTAATGAGAGTGAGAAAGAGAGAGAGAGAAACGGGGTGGTGGATAATTTGCACAATAAATAAAGATCAAAGCGAGCAGAGATCTCACATGAGATCATGTTGCCAGAGATAGCATCTTAACGTACACCTCAGTGAAGAGTGTTCAGAGCAACATTTAATTGCTGATGGGTCTCCTCATGCATAAATGAGCCTGCTCTGTGTCAGTAGGTGGGAACTGTTGTGCATACAAACAGGCATTTCAACATTTTTAAAGCATCTATCTGGCTACTAGCTAATATGGTTGGTGAACAAGCTGCAGTATACAGTTCTCAATATAAGTAGAAAAGTAGTCCATTAGAGGGTAAAAGTGGACAGAAAATGTTCTGCCCGTTTCCATGTGCCATTGAGTTAAATGAAATAAAAACAAGGACATATTAGCTATAATAGTTATGTTTGGTCAAAACGATAGAGCTCTCATTGATTCAAATGCAAAAAATTGCTCTGCCTTACCTTGCCCTGCGCTGGCCAGACAGTGCCATGTACCCTCCTGATTGTGAATCCTCTCTGACCTCAGCATAGACTAAATCTGTTTGTCTATGCAGAGTTTGTTGCTGACTCATCTAGAGGGACGACTCATAGAGGATTTCTTACAACAAGAGCTGAGAGAGTATTACTGCCAGTCCAGAAGAACTCCCTACCCGCCCCAATAGTACAGGGTTACTCCACAGCGATGCCAGCGGGATCCCCTGGGTGCCAGAGGCCTGGAGTCAGCATCAAACAACTGTTATTAAGGCTGGAACAAATCAACTTTAACAGCACTAAGTAGAGATACAGCTTATTGCTTATTGATATATCACACCAGCTGAGGGAATATAGACAGTTCATGTATATTAATGGCTCACGAGCTCAATCACAGGGTGAGTGATTGAATGATCTCAGTGTGTGTGTGTGTGTGTGTGTGCGTGCGTGCGTGCGTGCGTGCGATGAAATGAAAAGTGTACATACTGTGATATGTGGTTGTCCCCAGTGTTTGACTTGGGATGGAAGAAGTGCAGGAATTGTCTTTTTCCAAGTTGGTCCATTAGACTGTTCACCGAAATTCACAAACGACATGCAATAGAGACCTCTGATTATCCACTGTTAACGGTTTATACACATTTTCCATGACTTCTCCATGACTTTTAACCAAATGTTCATGACTATTATTACAGCCTACATGAAAAAGTAAGCCTTATTGACACTGGAAGGCTGCTGTGTCTGATCCCATATACACCTACCACCTCCTGCCGTTGTGCCCTTGATCAAGGCACTTAGCCCCCATGTGGAACTGCACTGTTCGTCACATGTTGTCAACCCTCCATCTGGAGAGTTCCTGGGTGTGCAGGCTTGGCTTTTTCAACATTACAACCAAATACTTGTGTCTTTATTTAATGATTCCCTCATTCAGTAAATCAGGGGTCAAATGGATAACGTAGGCTACTTCAAAGCAAGATATTTAACTAGACGTGTTAATATAGAGTCAAATATTCATGTTTCGTGGAGCTCTATGCACAGCAAGTTATTTGTCAATTAGGCTAATCTTATAATATTTTTAACGTTGTCCCGATTACATGGCTAATGTTTGATGGAGGGGAATCCCAGCTTTCCAACAGTGCATAATTATTTAGGCTCTACAGTGCCGATGGAAAGGCAACAAATGAATGCTTAGCTAGTTATAATTAACTAGTGAGATAACTTCTACTAGATATGTGTTGAGATGGTGATCTAGTTAGTCTGTCTGTGATTTATTTATACCGCTGCTGAAATGTCGTCTCCACGGGCAACGGCCCACTGACACACACACTTGCAGCACCACAAACATGCACTGAAGGGTCATTCCGATAATGGCTGATATTTTTTTTTCTCATGAACAACAATTCTGAAATACATTTCCATGACTTTTCATGACCTTACAAACCCTAATTTGACAACTTGGTACAGCGCATCATGCCATTTATGCTGGCACATTTTCAATCTGTGCTATCTCAAACAGCCTTCTGTCACTCACAGATTCACAGACTAGCAAATAAACTTGAACAACGCGTAATCAGGAAATGAATGCCCACTCTACATTACTAGTCAATGAAGATCCCGCCTTCATTCCTCTTTGATCCCCCAAAAAATGACTGGGTGTGTGAATCTGGTCAAGAGATACGCTCCTTTGTTTTTAGAGAGTAGCCGGTACCCATTTCCCCAAAAATGAGAAGTGCCGGTACGGCGTTCCGGGCAGCTCTGGCCCAAGTCAAGCACTGGTTGTTCCAACTAGTTATCTTAAGATAAATGCATAAGAGGCCTGCATAAGAGCCTCTGCTAAACGACTAAAATGTAAAAAGTGTGTGTTCATTTAGCATGAGTGCATATTGATGAGCCTGGATCAGTCATCAGTTCCACTGAGGGTGTTTCAGCAACACACAGTATGCTCCAGATGGCTCCTTTAACAGCTGATGTATGGTATGATCTCTTCTAAATCAGCCAGGAGAGAGGGAGGGAGAGGGAGGGAGAGAGGGAGAGAGGGAGAGAGGGAGAGAGAGAGAGAGGGAGGGAGAGAGGGAGGGAGAGAGGGAGAGAGGGAGGGAGGGAGAGAGGGAGGGAGGGAGGGAGGGAGGGAGGGAGGGAGGGAGGGAGGGAGGGAGGGAGGGAGGGAGGGAGGGAGGGAGGGAGGGAGGGAGGGAGGGAGGGAGGGAGGGAGGGAGGGAGGTGGAGCTACAGTAAAGACAGAGGTAAATAATGTGTGAGGGAGAAGGGGAAAACAGGGGGAACAAAGCCTGATTATGGAGTTGCTGAGCAGGCATAGACTAGCATACAGTATATCCTAGTCCCACAGGGAACAGCTATCAGTCTTAATCGGGGGATTGAAATGATGAAAATCAGATGTAGACATTTTAATGGAGTAATAAGCCAGACATCTCCCGGCTCTCATATTCACAGCCTCTGTCTTATTAGATTCCTGATGTCAGCTCATTTCCTCTACGACCGGGCCGGCTGCCCCACTCCCCTCAAATCAACATACCAGGCAATCTGATAAATCACCTTTAATCTGTCACTTCCTGTCACACACAGGAAGCTAATTAACCAGCAGAAGAGAAGGGGGGGGGGGGGGCAGCAACAGAGATAGATAGGCATAAGGAGAGAAGGAAGGACTGAATAGGACAAGACTTTCCACAACTAGACCAAGGACAGAAACATGCTCATACAAAAGTGTTGAAAAGACTTCTAGCAAATATGGAAAGAGAGAGCAAACACTCCCTGTGAATACCAGGGCTGGGACAATACCAGTATTGTGATATTTTTTCCGTGGCAAAAACAGAAAAACGTAGCAGTCCGAACTATTCGTCCTTTAAAATCCTGCTGTATGTAAAACATTGTGTGCTAAAGCTTGGAAAATAAATACATGTGACAAATGTCAACCTCCCTCTTCTCCAGTGGCAACAACGCAAACAGCCTTCCTCCCCAGCAGGACACTTAGTAAAAGCCTGCAAGCACAACCACTCCGCTTAGACCAAACCTCTCATCCTCTCTAACCTCTCTATCCTCTCTACACCTCTCTATCCCTCTCTATCCTCTCTACACCTCTCTATCCTCTCCATACCTCCCTACCTCTCCTCTCTATAGTCTCTACCTCTCCATCTCTCCTCCTCTAGAGATTCTCCTCTCTATCATCTCCTCCTCCCTACCTCTCCATCTCTCATACTGTCCTCATACCTCCATCAAATCACTGCTGGGCCTGTCGTCACACTGTACACACTAGTCACAGTAGTCACAGTCACCTAGTACACTCTGTAACTGACTGCAAGTCACTGAACCATTCAGTATGTCAGCCAGTGTCAGTATTCACTTAGTTGTCATTTTAGTCTTGTGCTCTACGCATTCATTCATTCATTCATTCATTCATTCCATGAAAAAGGGAACAAAACATCTCAATCTAAACTCTCCAAGTCCCCTAGCAGCTGTTCACTCCAACAAGTGACACACATCCACACTCCCCTGTGTCGGCACTGAGACATCACCGGGAAGCTCAGACAAAGCCACGCATACACCAAGATATACATAGAGAGTAACAGGCACACAGTCAAGACTGCTATCATAAACACACACACACATAAACACATACTCAAACGCACGCACACACACAGACACAAACACACACACAGACACAAACACACACAAACACATTAACACATACTCAAACGCACACATACACAGACACAAACACACAAACACATACTCAAACACACGATACTATATACAAAGACACAAAACATGCCTTTATGTAACTCACACACAAATACAATACACACACAGAGCAGCTCCCAAGGCTATATTCCACTAGAGGCCTACAGATGTACCAACACCTTATTATCAGTCTCTCTCAAAGCACACACCGCCTCTTATACACATTAGACAACCAGGCTTCAATAATTCACCAGTCTTTCCACAGAGTCACTGTATCACAGATGAGAAGCTGTCAATGTAATGAACATCCAAACATCTGATGATGTCATCCTTCTCCCCTCCCAGCTCTCACTAACCACCGGCATGTTCCCCACGCCTCATAGCCTGATCCCCCTTTTCAATCACACCGCTGTAAATTATTTAACATATGCTCAGTCATGTCCTAGAGACGTCTGGGGAGAAAGAAGTGGGAGAAAAATAAGGAGATCATGAGCAGGGCAGTGCTTCTCTTTTGGACTTTAATGACACTGGAACTACAGGGGCTTGGTGTTGACTACAGGAACTACAGGGGGCTTGGTGTTGACTACAGAAACTACAGGGGGCTTGGTGTTGACTACAGGAACTACAGGGGGCTTGGTGTTGAACGAACTACAGGGAGCTTGGTGTTGACACGAACTACAGGGAGTTTGGTGTTGACACGGACTACAGGGGGCTTGGTGTTGACTACAGGAACTACAGGGGGCTTGGTGTTGAACGAACTACAGGGAGCTTGGTGTTGACATGAACTACAGGGGGCTTGGTGTTGACTACAGGAACTACAGGGGGCTTGGTGTTGACTACAGGAACTACAGGGGGCTTGGTGTTGACACTGGAACTACAGGGGGCTTGGTGTTGACTACACAAACTACAGGGGGCTTGGTATTGAACGAACTACAGGGGGCTTGGTGTTGACACTGGGACTACAGGGGGCTTGGTGTTGACTACAGGAACTACCGGGGACTTGGTGTTGACACAAACTACAGGGGGCTTGGTGTTGATCGAACTACAGGGAGCTTGGTGTTGACATGAACTACAGGGGGCTTGGTGTTGACTACAGGAACTACAGGGGGCTTGGGGTTGACTACAGGAACTACAGGGGGCTTGGTGTTGACTACACAAACTACAGGGGGCTTGGTATTGAACGAACTACAGGGGGCTTGGTGTTGACACTGGAACTACAGGGGGCTTGGTGTTGACACTGGAACTACAGGGGGCTTGGTGTTGACACTGGAACTACAGGGGGCTTGGTGTTGACTACAGGAACTACCGGGGACTTGGTGTTGACACAAACTACAGGGGGCTTGGTGTTGACACAAACTACAGGGGGCTTGGTGTTGACACTGGAACTACAAGGGGCTTGGTGTTGACACTGGAACTACAGGGGGCTTGGTGTTGACACTGGAACTACAGGGGGCTTGGTGTTGACACAAACTACAGGGGGCTTGGTGTTGACACTGGAACTACAGGGGGCTTGGTGTTGACTACAGGAACTACAGGGGGCTTGGTGTTGACACTGGAACTACAAGGTGCTTGGTGTTGACACTGGAACTACAGGGGGTTTGGTGTTGACACTGGAACTACAAGGTGCTTGGTATTGACACTGGAACTACAGGGGGCTTGGTGTTGACACTGGAACTACAAGGGGCTTGGTGTTGACACTGGATCTACAGGGGGTGTTGACACAAACTACAGGGGGTGTTGACACTGGAACTACAGGGGGCTTGGTGTTGACACTGGATCTACAGGGGGTGTTGACACTGGAACTAAAGGGGGTGTTGACACTGGAACTACAGGGGGCTTGGTGTTGACACTGGAACTACAAGGGGCTTGGTGTTGACACTGGAACTACAAGGGGCTTGGTGTTGACACTGGAACTACAGGGGGCTTGGTGTTGACACTGGATCTACAGGGGGTGTTGACACTGGAACTACAGGGGGTGTTGACACTGGAACTACAGGGGGCTTGGTGTTGACACTGGAACAACAAGGGGCTTGGTGTTGACACTGGATCTACAGGGGGTGTTGACACTGGAACTACAGGGGGCTTGGTGTTGACACTGGAACTACAGGGGGCTTGGTGTTGACACAGTCAGTCCAGTTGTTTGACCACCACTACAGTCTGAATCCACACAGCACAGTAATGACTTTTCTGTCAGTGTGTTATGTGACATTACAAAGACTGCGTCACAAATGGCACCTTATTCCCTTTATAGTGCACTACTTTTGACCAAGTAGTGCACTGTAAAGGGAATAGGGTGTGGTTTGGGACACAGACAGTGTCTAGGAGATCTGAGCGGGCTGTCTGGAGGGATAGTGTTTGTGCTTGGTGAGGGTCAGGGATAGGTTAACCTCACAGCGCTGGCCGGCTGGGCCAGTCAGAGACAACACCTCCCTGAGGATGTCACTGTGCTCTGGAGCCGGCTGACTGTCTGGTTGGCTGCTGGACATGACATACTGAGGTTAAAGGTCAAAGATGGCAAGAGGAGAGTGTGGGTCAGTGCAGTGGATCTGTCCAACAGAAGGAGGAAGAGGACAAAGAGGAACAAACAAGACAGGAGCACTAAGAGAAGGACAGAGCAATGTCCGAACACCTGTTACACACACACACACACACACACACACACACACACACACACACACACACACACACACACACACACACACACACACACACACACACACCAAGCACACAAAAAAGAACAAATGTACCACATATAAGTCAACATTTCTAAGAAGAGAGCGCGAGCAAGAGAGACCACAACAGATTGAAATGTACATGGACCGTAAAGTAATGATTAGATGTGTGTATGAGGCGAGACAGTGGTGAGACCCAGGATAATGTAATAGACTTTGGCCTGAGGCTGGCAGATGCCTTCATCTCTCTGTGCCTGGTCATGTATCAGTGATCAGATTGAGGCCCAGAGGTCTAATAAAGAATCTAGTTAGTGAGACCAATCCTCAGCTGGATGTGAGGACAGGAGAAAGAATGGGAGAGTCCAGAGGACGCTTCCCCCCACAGGCACTCCTCTAATCTCACCATTATGCAAATCACTCACGTTATCTCTCCCGTTTTATTCCCTCCATCTTTCACTTTGTTCATTTCTCATGTTCTTTTTCCTCCAGTCTTCTCTCTTCCTTTACCTAATCTACCCCTAACCTCTTTCTGTCATTCTCTCTGTGCGTCGCCCCTCACGCCCGTGTTTCTGATGAATTATTGATGGGATGTTGAGCTGCTGAGATTACTCCTGCCTGCTGTGGGTTTGTTTGTTGGGCTGTATGGTACCTGCATCTCTTTCTCTCCCCCTCTCTCTCTCTCTGTGTCTCTTCCCTCTCTATCTCCCTCTCTCATTCCATATATATATAAATATATAAATATATAAATATATATATATATATATATATAAATTGGGTGGTTCATTGCTGATTGGCTGACAGCCGTGGTATATCAGACCATATACCACGGGTATGAAAAACCATGTATTTGTACTGCTCTAATTACATTGGTAACCAGTTTATAATGAAATAAGGCACCTCATGGTTTGTTTAAATATTTCTCTCTCTCTACATCTCTGTCTCTCGTCTGTGTGTCTCTCTCTGTGTCTAATCAGCTTTGCTGGTGTGTCACAGCCTGCTATTCCAGTCAGTGGGAGCTTGTTTAGGACAGGCATTGCATCCTGAAGGACACAAACACGCTAATACCGTACAAACACGCATACAACATTACAAAGACACATTACACACCACACACACACAAACAAATACACACGTGTGCACAGCACACACAGCTACACATGTCCCTCTGCATGTCCATGGTCTGTTATGTTGATTGCAGGGTGAGGGCACAGTATGGGTTGTGACTGACATCAAATGGCAGAGCAGTGTGTATGAGAGGTCTCAGTGTGTATGAGAGGTCACAGTAGGTCTCAGTGTGTATGAGAGGTCACAGTAGGTCTCAGTGTGTATGAGAGGTCACAGTAGGAGTCGTGTGTATGAGAGGTCACAGTAGGAGTCGGTGTGTATGAGAGGTCACAGTAGGAGTCTGTGTGTGTATGTGAGAGTAGATGGTGTGAATCAAGCTATCCTTATTCCCTTAGTGTGGGGACGAGAAAAAAGTAAACAAACTTTCATTAAGAATTTGAGAATAAAATATTTCCTACAGTTCAGTGGGGCAAGGAGGGTGCAAACACGGCTGACTGACCAGTCATAAAAACTCTAGTTAATTAATTAACCTCTCTGTCAGCCAAACTGTCTGACAGCTCATCACAACACACTGGCCCAATGAAAAGCACAGAACACAGCTGATTAAACTCTAAGACCTGAAATGGAGGCCACAACCTGGGAAGATCCCTCATTATCTCCACTGTTAAACAGCGCCTTCTGCTGTTTCTCAGGTAGACAGATCTCTCTCCCTCTCTAGCTGTCTCTCTATCTCTATCTGTAGAGTACACCAGGTTCCACTTTGATAAGCGGTGGTTGGATAAGCGGTGGTTGGATAAACGGCGGTTGGATAAATGGCGGATGGATAAACGGAGGTGGATAAACAGCGGTTGGATAAACGGCGGTTGGACAAACAGTGGTTGGATAAACGGCGGTTGGATAAACGGAGGTTGGACAAACAGTGGTTGGATAAACGGCGGTTGGATAAACAGTGGTTGGATAAACGGAGGTTGGATAAACAGTGGTTGAATAAACGCCGGTTGGATAAACAGTGGTTGAATAAACGACGGTTGGATAAACAGTGGTTGGATAAACAGTGGTTGGATAAACAGTGGTTGGATAAACGGAGGTTGGATAAACAGTGGTTGGATAAACGGCGGTTGGATAAACAGTGGTTGGATAAACGGCGGTTGGATAAACAGTGGTTGAATAAACACCGGTTGGATAAACGGCGGTTGGATAAACAGTGGTTGGATAAACGGTGGTTGTAAAGCTCAAAGTCAGTGTAAGTGCCACTCAGTACTGATTACAATGTTTTATGACACATCCCAGCTCCACAATCACACTGGTCATATAACTCAGTCAGAATGGACTGGAAGAGAACAAACATTTCAGACAAAAAACAATAAATCATAAAGTATTAATACGTTTCAGTTCTTGAAAAATCTATTTAGAATTTCTAGGTTTAAGTGAATATCCTGTTAAATTGTAATATATATCCTGACCTATCATAACCATAGTGTCTGACTGTGGTTGTGGAAGACCTACCATACAAGGGCAGAGTGACAGAGAGAGCGAGAGAGAGAGAGAGAGAGAGAGCGAGAGCGAGAGCGAGAGCGAGAAATAGAGAGAGAGAGAGAGAGAGAGAGAGAGAGAGAAAGAGAAAGAGAGAAAGAGAGAGAGAAATATAGAGTAAACAGCAGCAGGTGGGTAAACAGCAGAAACCAGACTGTGTGGATTGGATTTGATCTGTTGATTTGAGGCATTATTGTCATAATTAGGCAGATTAGAGAGACTCATATCTTGTGTTTGCCTGTATGTCTTTACCATTAAGCTGATTAGAAGTAAAGCTTTTAGAAACACATTCAGTCATGCCAATAAAGCTCTCTGGATTAGGGAGGGAATCCAAACACACTAAATATTTTAAAGTACTTAAGTTTTTTGGGGGTATCTGTACTTTACTATTTATATTTACTTCACTGCACGCCTAAAGAGAATAATGTACTTTTTACTCCATACATTTTCCATG
This sequence comes from Oncorhynchus mykiss, assembly GCF_013265735.2. NCBI lineage: Eukaryota > Metazoa > Chordata > Actinopteri > Salmoniformes > Salmonidae > Oncorhynchus > Oncorhynchus mykiss. The sequence continues at coordinate 82,932,691 of NC_048576.1, read as the reverse complement.
ACACCCAAAGTACTTATAATGCTTAGCAGGGCATGAAAATGGTCCCATTCACCAGGGCAGGAAAATGGTCCCATTCACCAGGGCAGGAAAATGGTCCCATTCCCCAGGGCAGGAAAATGGTCCTATTCACCAGGGCAGGAAAATGGTCCCATTCACCAGGGCAGGAAAATGGTCCCATTCACCAGGGCAGGAAAATGGTCCTATTCCCCAGGGCAGGAAAATGGTCCTATTCACCAGGGCAGGAAAATGGTCCCATTCACCGGGAAAGGAAAATGGTCCTATTCCCCAGGGCAGGAAAATGGTCCTATTCACCAGGGCAGGAAAATGGTCCCATTCACCAGGGCAGGAAAATGGTCCTATTCACCAGGGCAGGAAAATGGTCCTATTCACCAGGGCAGGAAAATGGTCCTATTCACCAGGGCAGGAAAATGGTCCTATTCACCAGGGCAGGAAAATGGTCCCATTCACCAGGGCAGGAAAATGGTCCCATTCACCAGGGCAGGAAAATGGTCCTATTCACCAGGGCAGGAAAATGGTCCTATTCACCAGGGCAGGAAAATGGTCCTATTCACCAGGGCAGGAAAATGGCCCCATTCACCAGGGCAGGAAAATGGTCATATTCACCAGGGCAGGGAAATGGTCCTATTCACCAGGGCAGGAAAATGGTCTTATTCACCAGGGCAGGAAAATGGTCCTATTCACCAGGGCAGGAAAATGGTCCTATTCACCAGGGCAGGAAAATGGTCCTATTCACCAGGGCAGGAAAATGGTCCTATTCACCAGGGCAGGAAAATGGTCCTATTCACCAGGGCAGGAAAATGGTCCTATTCACCAGGGCAGGAAAATGGTCCTATTCACCAGGGCAGGAAAATGGTCCTATTCACCAGGGCAAGAAAATGGTCCTATTCACGAAATTATCAAGAGCAGCATATAAGATATTTTTCAAGCCACCATTTTTTAAAGCAAGATCTTAACTCCAGTGATCCTCAAAGGGCTTACTTAGACAATTCACTTTCCCCTTACTGAGAAAGGTGAGCAAGAGAGAAGATAGAGGAGCGAGGGAGGGTGAGGGAAATTAAGCGAGATAAGAGCTAGCCTCGGCTCTTGGAAGGTACTCTCATTCTTTTTCCAATTTATTGTAAGTTTACCTTCACTCATTCATATTTCACATGAGTTTTCCTTCCTTCTGCAAAAATCCACGTAAAAAAAAATTGACTCCCGACAGCGCCAAAACCCTGGGCACGAGCACCTTATTCCCAGGCTCATAATCAGGTACCAGAGCCAGCTCACATATACACAAAGAATTACTCACTCCATCACTCGCTAGCTCCCATATTCACCTCTCTCTCTCAGACTGGCCCTGACAGCCCATGTTAGTATCACAATCCAATTCAGAACAGTGGCCTGTGTCACTGCTGTTTCATTGAGTTTTTTCCCAAAAGTGGTGGGAGTCCTCCAGATAAATGGCACTGCTGCTCACCCTTACTCTGCAGTGACACCCCCCCCCCCCAGATAGAGGTGGTCAAACACAGAACCTCATGTTCAGTAAGACAACGGCGTGCAAAACCACCAGATTCCAAAGGGATCAGACAAAGGCACACTGAACCAAATGTCAACACGCCAGAAATGATCCGGTCTGTCTGATAAAGTCCCAAGTTCTCCCTGTACACTGCCTGGCATAGAGAACTAAAGGTCGGCACAAACAGTGGCACACACACCAACGATCCAAATGATCTAATCCAAAACAAAGTCTAAACCTGCCTATCTGTCTAGACTAGGTCCACACACACACCAACGATCCAAATGATCTAATCCAAAACAAAGTCTAAACCTGCCTATCTGTCTAGACTAGGTCCACACACACACACACACACACCAACGATCCAAATGATCTAATCCAAAACAAAGTCTAAACCTGCCTATCTGTCTAGATTAGGTCCACACACACACACACACACACCAACGATCCAAATGATCTAATCCAAAACAAAGTCTAAACCTACCTATCTGTCTAGACTAGGTCCACACACACACACACCAACGATCCAAATGATCTAATCCAAAACAAAGTCTAAACCTGCCTATCTGTCTAGACTAGGTCCACACACACACCAACGATCCAAATGATCTAATCCAAAACAAAGTCTAAACCTGCCTATCTGTCTAGACTAGGTCCACACACACACACACACACACCAACGATCCAAATGATCTAATCCAAAACAAAGTCTAAACCTGCCTATCTGTCTAGACTAGGTCCACACACACACACACACCAACGATCCAAATGATCTAATCCAAAACAAAGTCTAAACCTACCTATCTGTCTAGACTAGGTCCACACACACACACACACACACACCAACGATCCAAATGATCTAATCAACAAAAAAAATTCTAAACCTGCCTATCTGTCTAGACTAGGTCCACACACACACCAACGATCCAAATGATCTAATCCAAAACAAAGTCTAAACCTGCCTATCTGTCTAGACTAGGTCCACACACACACCAACGATCCAAATGATCTAATCCAAAACAAAGTCTAAACCTGCCTATCTGTCTAGACTAGGTCCACACACACACACACACACACCAACGATCCAAATGATCTAATCCAAAACAAAGTCTAAACCTGCCTATCTGTCTAGACTAGGTCCACACACACACACACACACACCAACGATCCAAATGATCTAATCCAAAACAAAGTCTAAACCTACCTATCTGTCTAGACTAGGTCCACACACACACACACCAACGATCCAAATGATCTAATCCAAAACAAAGTCTAAACCTGCCTATCTGTCTAGACTAGGTCCACACACACACCAACGATCCAAATGATCTAATCCAAAACAAAGTCTAAACCTGCCTATCTGTCTAGACTAGGTCCACACACACACACACACACACCAACGATCCAAATGATCTAATCCAAAACAAAGTCTAAACCTGCCTATCTGTCTAGACTGGGTCCACACACACACACACACCAACGATCCAAATGATCTAATCCAAAACAAAGTCTAAACCTACCTATCTGTCTAGACTAGGTCCACACACACACACACACACACACCAACGATCCAAATGATCTAATAAAAAAAAAAATTCTAAACCTGCCTATCTGTCTAGACTAGGTCCACACACACACCAACGATCCAAATGATCTAATCCAAAACAAAGTCTAAACCTGCCTATCTGTCTAGACTAGGTCCACACACACACACACACACACCAACGATCCAAATGATCTAATCCAAAACAAAGTCTAAACCTACCTATCTGTCTAGACTAGGTCCACACACACACACACCAACGATCCAAATGATCTAATCCAAAACAAAGTCTAAACCTACCTATCTGTCTAGACTAGGTCCACACACACACCAACGATCCAAATGATCTAATCCAAAACAAAGTCTAAACCTGCCTATCTGTCTAGACTAGGTCCACACACACACCAACGATCCAAATGATCTAATCCAAAACAAAGTCTAAACCTGCCTATCTGTCTAGACTAGGTCCACACACACACACCAACGATCCAAATGATCTAATCCAAAACAAAGTCTAAACCTGCCTATCTGTCTAGACTAGGTCCACACACACACACACACACCAACGATCCAAATGATCTAATCCAAAACAAAGTCTAAACCTACCTATCTGTCTAGACTAGGTCCACACACACACACACACACACCAACGATCCAAATGATCTAATCCAAAACAAAGTCTAAACCTGCCTATCTGTCTAAACTAGGTCCACACACACACCAACGATCCAAATGATCTAATCCAAAACAAAGTCTAAACCTGCCTATCTGTCTAGACTAGGTCCACACACACACCAACGATCCAAATGATCTAATCCAAAACAAAGTCTAAACCTACCTATCTGTCTAGACTAGGTCCACACACACACACACACACACACACACCAACGATCCAAATGATCTAATCCAAAACAAAGGCTAAACCTGCCTATCTGTCTAGACTAGGTCCACACACACACCAACGATCCAAATGATCTAATCCAAAACAAAGTCTAAACCTGCCTATCTGTCTAGACTAGGTCCACACACACACACACCAACGATCCAAATGATCTAATCCAAAACAAAGTCTAAACCTGCCTATCTGTCTAGACTAGGTCCACACACAGGACAATACATGTGCTTTCATCCTTCACACAAGCACCTTCACACACCCACACAGATATGAACATGATTAAGTGACCAAACACCTTCACACACCCACACAGATATGAACGTGATTAAGTGACCAAACACCTTCACACACCCACACAGATATGAACGTGATTAAGTGACCAAACACCTTCACACACCCACACAGATATTAACGTGATTAAGTGACCAAACACCTTCACACACCCACACAGATATGAACGTGATTAAGTGACCAAACACCTTCACACACCCACACAGATATGAACATGATTAAGTGACCAAACACCTTCACACACCCACACAGATATGAACGTGATTAAGTGACCAAACACCTTCACAAACCCACACAGATATGAACGTGATTAAGTGACCAAACACCTTCACACACCCACACAGATATGAACATGATTAAGTGACCAAACACCTTCACACACCCACACAGATATGAACATGATTAAGTGACCAAACACCTTCACACACCCACACAGATATGAACGTGATTAAGTGACCAAACACCTTCACACACCCACACAGATATGAACGTGATTAAGTGACCAAACACCTCAACCTTAGGGACACTATGGGTGTTGCACAGTAGACAAAACATGTTTAAAGGGACAATCTGCAGTTGAAACAATAACAACACGGACACCCCCCACTGTTTCAGTAAAAAGTGGAGGGATGGGGCTGCAGAAATGTAACCACTCTCAAATTCATAGACTGGGCTATGGATGCAAGGACTGACCATCCATGATATCAACATTATAGGTTTAACCATGTTTTAAGGCTATACAGTGTTAGATTTCAATGATGTTATTTACAAACAACGGAGTAAAACAAGCTTATATTTTGGGTTCTGATGGGGTACGACCCTGGATTGCTGATGCTATGTAATGGCCAATGAGAGGCTTTGAAGCCACTGGGTCAGCCATATTGGCACTCCTCAGAAGAAGCACTCCTTCATAGGAATTAATGGAATTATATAGTATGTTAATTCAATGTTTCAAGGACAAATTGACATGTCTATGTCTTTTTTTAATTGTACTATACTTTAAGGAAAACGTTTAAATGTTTAACTTTAAGGTTTAGCGCAGATAATAACATTTAAAAGTATACATTAAGGTGTCTGTAACAGAATACATGTGGCAAAAACAACTGTAGAGATGAATACAAATCTATTTTACAACGGTGAGGGACTGCCAAGATGGAGGCACGGGGACTTCAACATCACTGGGTACGAGCCCAAGTTCATGAGGCATTTTAAGTTCTTCAATAATTAATGGGTATACATCATTAAAAGTTTTTAAAAAATGTATGTATCAATCATAGATTTCCCATGTAAATATGCTAATAATGAACCTAAATGTGAACAAGACTCGCTAAAAAGATTAGTGACTGTTACATAACTGCAAAAATGTGGAAAAGTTGAAGAAAGTTGAATCCCTAACTGTAGATATCAACTTAATACGTAGAACACGGCCGTGTTCATTCAGGGTGAATGTTGTCATGACAACCCACGTGTTGGAGAATGTCAGTTAGATGAACAGTACTGTTTGTTTTATATGCTTCTTATGGGATGTGCCTTTGTCTCCAACATCTAATCATCCATCCAACACAGGCAGGAGAAAAGAAGCATCCACAGAAACATGCAGACACACTCACACACTATTTGAAAGACAATCACAAAGAGCTAGATGAGGAAATGATTACCATATCACCAAGCCTCCTGGAGAGAACACACATACACCTGACTTCTGATTAGGGTTGCAACATTTCCAGTTGAAAGTTATTGAAAGTTCCCAGAATTGCGTCACCCTAGTTCTGATTGTGTGAGTAACTGATGCCTGTAGTGTTTGTGTACCTGCTGTTGATGCATCCTGTGAACCAAATGATCCCCTCTGGTATAGTGATGAAGCAGCATCATATTCTAAGAGCATACAGTATGGTTCCCTTCCTTTGACAAACAAACCCACATACAGTAAACATACATGCTGTTTGAGTAGCTAGTGTACTAGACTGGTACACTACACACACTATCTCTCTGACTTTATATGTGAAGCAAACACAGCACACACACTCACGTGCACACACACACGTACAAAGACACACTCAGAAAAAAAGAGTACATACACTCACGGCATCTAAGGGTAAGAGTTAATATCTTTGCAACTGGAAGTGTACAGTAGTAAACAACAAACGCAGTTTGGTCTCTCTCCCTCTCCCTCTCATCCTCTCCCTCTCATCCTCTCCCTCTCATCCCCTCCCTCTCATCCCCTCCCTCTCATCCTCTCCCTCCCTCCCTCTCATCCTCTCCCTCCCTCCCTCTCATCCTCTCCCTCCCTCCCTCTCATCCTCTCCCTCTCATCCTCTCCCCTTAAAGTGTGTGTAAGAGGCCCCCTCTGGCCAATGCTCTCCTCTCCCCACACCAAACCAATAACAGCACAGCACAGAGAAAAGCCATCAGCAGCACCATTAGAATGCTTCCATTGCCGTTTGTTATGTTAGGCCTGATGACTGGATGAGTCCCGGGGGGATGCATTTCACACTTGCTGGTGAACACACAAGGCTTTTTAATCAGTCTTTAAAATAAATAGGCCATGATAGCATCCCTCTCGTTCCACCGCTCTCCCCTTGCTCTGCCCTGCCTTCACATTCAAATGGCTCACAAATGGAACAACTGGGTAAAGGATCAACCAACATATTGGCTCTGATAAGACACCGATGCATTTTATTAAATGCATGGGAAGGAATGGGTGCAGAGGGGAGGGGTATCTTTACTGCCGCAGAAAACACAATCTAACACTGAAACAGAAGCATTTACAATGGAGCGAAGCCCCATTAAATAGCTTGTAGAGACACAGAACTGAGTCATACATCACCCTGTCAGCTACTGGAGCTCTGCTTATTGGCATAATTGAAATGAAACTACATATTTAAAGGAGGCATTGTAGCTTACATTGTAAGTTAAATCCATACTCTCTCTCCTTGAAAAGACATGGCTTGGGGCAGAAAAGGTGTGAACACTCAGAGCCTGTAAATAATAGATCAGGTTGAGGGAGACTCAGACACTGAGTGGATGTTCCCGAGAGAGAAAGAGAAACTGTAAAGATAGCTGAGTTTAACTGGGGGCTAGGAAAGATGGGGGATTTATATTGTGGTGGTGTTGTTAGCTAGTCTTCCTATGATAATAAGAAGACTATTACTATAATAATGTGGGGGGTCCTCACCACACTGAAATCCAGAAGAAGAGAACGCTGCAACATTTCAGATATACTCTAGTTATTTCTAAAAGCTTGCTTCTAACTACCACCACTACTGTGGTATTTTTCCTGTGTGGAATGCTGTCTGCGGGACTGAGCACCCCCTCAGCGTGGATAATTCATCAGATGAGGGGGACATGTAGAATCCAGGGGGTTAAACACTGAACTTCAAGTGCTGTCTGTCTGACAGGCCTGAGATAGACAAGACACACTGTCTCTCACACTGACTGGGACCTGACTAGAGACAGGGTGATGATAAGTCCGGCACCGCCATCGCCATGGTGATAGATGCTTCCACAGCCCAAGGTGAGAGGGAGGGTGTGCTACCCAGCCATCTGTCAAACAGCGGACTGACGGGAGGGGTGGAGGTGGCTTTTGAGGGGCCCGGCAGGGTGACAGGGCAGTGCCCAGGGCAGAAGGTGATGGATGCCCCTCTCTCTCTCTCTCACACCTTCACTCAGGTTGGCAGGACTGGATCAATACCCAGTGGAGAGAGGGAATGAGAGGAGGGAGAGAGAAGGAATGAGAGGAGGGAGAGAGGGAATGAGAGGAGGGAGAGAGGGAATGAGAGGAGGGAGAGAGAGCCATGAGAGGAGGGAGAGAGAGGGAATGAGAGAAGGGAGAGAGAGGGAAAGAGAGGAGGGAGAGAGAGAGAACGGGTGGAGGGAGAGAGAGGGAATGAGAAGAGGGAGAGAGAGGGAATGAGAGGGCCAGCTGGAACTGCCTCCACTGGCAAACAAACATCCACTATCTGCCTCCTTCATCCTTCAGTCTATGAAGTCCATTTGTCACCTGTCATAGTTGCGACCCTTGTTGACCTTTGTCACGTCTAAGCCCGTTAATCACTCCGGCCAAGTGCATTTGGTTTGCTTCGATCGCCAAGACAACCTGGCCGGACAAGCTAGTTTACAACCTTGAGACAAATCACCTGGGAGAGTGTGGATGATGGATGGGGCCCTGAAGGGGACAAGAAGGGACTGCGGAGAGTCAGTAGGGCCTCCAAAAGAACCTCCAATCGACAGCTTATTCAGGCCCTCAATAGGGGCTTCACAACTATGAATCATAATCATGGCTATCACTCAGTGATTAGATGTTCAATAAAAGCCCATGTAAAAGAGTGCACCACAATAGACTAAGGAGAGGCAGACAGAACTCTGTACTTGGAGCAGACTCTCTCTACTTCTCTCTTTCTCTCTCCCCCTCCTCCCTCCCTAAACTCCCTCCTCCTTACAACATGTGCACTGCAGGAGTTCACACCATCTGAATATAGTTGCATAGAGATGAATACAAGGCTCACTTTACAAACTCTGTCTGACATGCCTCTTTTATTTCACGACTAGCCTAAACTTTTCAGTTTACTGTAAGCTTATCTATCTGAGGTATGTAACTATACAAAACACAAAAGGTTTGGAGACAAATGCATTATCAATTCATTTCATAACAGTTTCATAACAGAGTGGTTTTCTATATCAAGGCTTGGTTTGAATGCAGGTGCATTCTAAAGAGTAGAATACCAGAGGTCTCATTTCACCACAATGAGATTGACTACAGACATCTAGAATACCTCTGACTGACGACAATAACAGTCAGTTATCAAGGCATATCATGGGAGGAGAGAGAGATATACAGTGCCTTGCGAAAGTATTCGGCCCCCTTGAACTTTGCGACCTTTTGCCACATTTCAGGCTTCAAACATAAAGATATAAAACTGTATTTTTTTGTGAAGAATCAACAACAAGTGGGACACAATCATGAAGTGGAACGACATTTATTGGATATTTCAAACCTTTTTAACAAATCAAAAACTGAAAAATTGGGCGTGCAAAATTATTCAGCCCCTTTACTTTCAGTGCAGCAAACTCTCTCCAGAAGTTCAGTGAGGATCTCTGAATGATCCAATGTTGACCTAAATGACTAATGATGATAAATACAATCCCCCTGTGTGTAATCAAGTCTCCGTATAAATGCACCTGCACTGTGATAGTCTCAGAGGCCGTTAAAAGCGCAGAGAGCATCATGAAGAACAAGGAACACACCAGGCAGGTCCGAGATACTGTTGTGAAGAAGTTTAAAGCCGGATTTGGAGATAAAAAGATTTCCCAAGCTTTAAACATCCCAAGGAGCACTGTGCAAGCGATAATATTGAAATGGAAGGAGTATCAGACCACTGCAAATCTACCAAGACCTGGCCGTCCCTCTAAACTTTCAGCTCATACAAGGAGAAGACTGAGCAGAGATGCAGCCAAGAGGCCCATGGATGACCTGCAGAGATCTACAGCTGAGGTGGGAGACTGTCCATAGGACAACAATCAGTCGTATATTGCACAAATCTGGCCTTTATGGAAGAGTGGCAAGAAGAAAGCCATTTCTTAAAGATATCCATAAAAAGTGTCATTTAAAGTTTGCCACAAGCCACCTGGGAGACACACCAAACATGTGGAAGAAGGTGCTCTGGTCAGATGAAACCAAAATTGAACTTTTTGGCAACAATGCAAAACGTTATGTTTGGCGTAAAAGCAACACAGCTGAACACACCATCCCCACTGTCAAACATGGTGGTGGCAGCATCATGGTTTGTGCCTGCTTTTCTTCAGCAGGGACAGGGAAGATGGTTAAAATTGATGGGGAGATGGATGGAGCCAAATACAGGACCATTCTGGAAGAAAACCTGATGGAGACTGCAAAAGACCTGAGACTGGGACGGAGATTTGTCTTCCAACAAGACAATGATCCAAAACATAAAGCAAAATCTACAATGGAATGGTTCAAAAATAAACATATCCAGGTGTTAGAATGGCCAAGTGAAAGTCCAGACCTGAATCCAATCGAGAATCTGTGGAAAGAACTGAAAAATGCTGTTCAAGAATGCTCTCCATCCAACCTCACTGAGCTCGAGCTGTTTTGCAAGGAGGAATGGGAAAAAATTTCAGTCTCTCGATGTGCAAAACTGATAGAGACATACCCCAAGCAACTTACAGCTGTAATCGCAGCAAAAGGTGGCGCTATAAAGTATTAACTTAAGGGGGCTGAATAATTTTGCACGCCCAATTTTTCAGTTTTGGATTTGTTAAAAAAGTTTGAAATATCCAATAAATGTCGTTCCACTTCATGATTGTGTCCCACTTGTTGTTGATTCTTCACAAAAAAATACAGTTTTATATCTTTATGTTTGAAGCCTGAAATGTGGCAAAAGGTCGCAAAGTTCAAGGGGGCCGAATACTTTCGCAAGGCACTGTACTTGATTATGGCATAATGGATGTTTATGGCAGGATGGTGCATGGAAGAGAGGGAAGGAGGGAGAATCATGAGAACAGAAAGAGAGCGCAAGAGCAAGGCAGCATGGAGGAATTAAAACCCCACTCTGGTTGTTCCCATCAGCCCCAACAGTGGTTTGCACTGAGCGGGAGTACTGCTCCACGCGAGAGAACGTTGTGAGACCAACAGTAACAGTCTCCCACTCTCTCCATTACATAGAGAGCAAGGAGACAGGCTACACACACACACTCTCTATCCCTCTCTCTTAACCTCCTGCCCAGCCGAGCTGACTGTGATTGGATAAGACAACAGCATGGCTGGCTCTCACAGCACAGAGGCAGCAGCACGCTACGCAGACTCAGACCAGCAGACTCAGACCAACGCACGGAAGCAGCCCTGCTCAGACACACAAGGACACACACTACTACACACAAACAACTACACAGAAACAAAAACAAATCAAAATCCCATTAAAAGCTTTTTAACAGTCAGGTGTCATCTCTGTGAAACAGTAGTGTAGCTGGGTTAGACTAGTAGAGGAATCAAATGCTTCCACTCTCCGTCTAGTCAGACCATTTCTCCATCATTATTACACTCTTGCCTCCTCACAGACTACACCCTGACAATATTTCCTCCATACAGACGACATCGTGCCACTCTTTCCCCCTCACAGAATACGTCCTGCCACTCTTTCCTCCTCACAGAATACAACCTGCCACTCTTTCCCCCTCACAGACAACATCCTCTGCAACGCTTTCCCCATCACAGAATACATCCTGCAAATCTTTCCTCCTCACAGACTACACCCTGCCACTCTTTCCCCCTCACAGACTACACCCTGCCACTCTTTCCCCCTCACAGAATACATCCTGCCACTCTTTCCCCCTCAGACTACACCCTGCCACTCTTTCCTCCTCACAGACTACACCCTGCCACTCTTTCCTCCTCACAGACTACATCCTGCCACTCTTTCCTCCTCACAGAATACATCCTGCCACTCTTTCCCCCTCACAGACAACCTCCTGCCACTCTTTCCTCCTCACAGACTACACCCTGCCACTCTTTCCTAATCACGGAATACATCCTGCCACTCTTTCTTCCTCACAGACGACCTCCTGCCACTCTTTCCTCCTCACAGAACACATTCTGCCACTCTTTCCTCCTCACAGACTACACCCTGCCACTCTTTCCCCCTCACAGATGACATCCTGCCACTCTTTCTTCCTCACAGAATACATCCTGCCACTCTTTCCTCCTCACAGAATACATCGTGCCACTCTTTACTCCTCACAGACGACACCCTGCCACTCTTTCCCCCTCACGAACGACATCCTGCCACTCTTTCCCTCTCACAGAATACAACCTGCCACACTTTCCTCCTCACAGAATACATCCTGCCACTCTTTCCCCCCTCACAGAATACAACCTGCCACTCTTTCCTCCTCACAGACTACACCGTGCCACTCTTTCCTCCTCACAGACTACACCCTGCCACTCTTTCCTCCTCACAGAATACATCCTCCCACTCTTTCCTCCTCAGAGAATACATCCTGCCACTATTTCCTCCACACAGAATACATCCTGCCACTCTTTCCCCCTCACAAATGACATCCTGCCACTCTTTCCCCCTCACAAAATACATCCTGCCACTCTTTTCCCCTCATGAACGACATCTTGCCACTCTTTCCCCCTCACAGAATACAACCTGCCACTCTTTCCTCCTCACAGAATACATCCTGCCACTCTTTCCCCCTCACAGAACACATCCTGATACTCTTTCCTAGTCACAGAATACATCCTGCCACTCTTTCCCCATCACAAAATACATCCTGCCACTATTACCCCCTCACAGAATACATCCTGCCACTCTTTCCCCATCACATAATACATCCTGCCACTATTACCCCCTCATAGAATACATCCTGCCACTCTTTCCCCCTCACAAAATACATCCTGCCACTCTTTCCCCCTCACGAACGACATCCTGCCACTCTTTCCCCCTCACAGAATACAACCTGCCAAACTTTCCTCCTCACAGAATACATCCTGCCACTCTTTCCCCCTCACAGAATACAACCTGCCACTCTTTCCTCCTCACAGACTACACCCTGCCACCCTTTCCTCCAAACAGAATAGATCCTGCCACTCTTTCCTCCTCACACTACACCCTGCCACTCTTTCCTCCTCACAGAATACATCCTGCCACTCTTTCCTCCTCACAGAATACATCCTGCCACTATTTCCTCCTCACAGAATACACTCTGCCACTCTTTCCTCCTCACAGAATACATCCTGCCAACCCTTTCCTCCTCACAGAATACATCCTGCCACTCTTTCCTCCTCACAGAATACATCCTGCCACTCTTTCCCCCTCACAGAATACATCCTGCCACTATTACCCCCTCACAGAATACATCCTGCCACTCTTTCCCCCTCACAAACGACATCCTGCCACTCTTTCCCCCTCACAAACGACATCCTGCCACTCTTTCCCCCTCACAAAATACATCCTGCCACTCTTTCCCCCTCACGAACGACATCCTGCCACTCTTTCCCCCTCACAGAATACAACATCCTGCCACTCTTTCCCCCTCACAGAATACAACCTGCCACACTTTCCTCCTCACAGAATACATCCTGCCACTCTTTCCCCCTCACAGAATACAACCTGCCACCTTTTCCTCCTCACAGACTACACCTTGCCACCCTTTCCTCCAAACAGAATACATCCTGCCACTCTTTCCTCCTCACACTACACCCTGCCACTCTTTCTTCCTCACAGAATACATCCTGCCACTCTTTCCTCCTCACAGAATACATCCTGCCACTCTTTCCTCCTCACAGACGACATCCTGCCACTCTTTCCCCCTCACAGAATACATCCTGCAACTCTTTTCTCCTCACAGAATACATCCTGCCACTCTTTCCTCCTCACAGAATACATCCTGCCACTCTTTCCTCCTCACAGAATACATCCTGCCACTCTTTCCTCCTCACAATATACATCCTGCCACTCTTTCCACCTCACAGAATACATCCTGCCACTCTTTCCTCCTCCCAAAATACATCCTGCCACTCTTTCCCCCTCACAGACGACATCCTGCCACACTTTCCCCCTCAAAGACGACATCTTGCCACTCTTTCCTCCTCACAGACGACATCCTGCCACTCTTTCCCCCTCACAGAATACACCCTGCCACTCTTTCCTCCTCACAGAATACATCCTGTCTGCCTGCTGACTCTCATCCTCCCAAGATTGGAGTGCAAAGAACAGAGGGAGGATACAGTTGGAGAACAGAAAACTGACAGACACAGATATGGAAAAGAAAGAATGACAAATTCAGAAAGAAACCTCTAGTACTGATTTAGGGAAGTTTACTTCTAAACAGTCTCCAAGTGAGAAACATTACGTGCCAATTTTCACCCACACGCTGGGCCATTCTTTGGGTGAAATTAAACCAGGGAAGAAAATAATTTACAGTCTGAATCCCATTATGTCTTGTATACACTGCATAGCCCCAGTCAGTCTTTAGAAGTGTTTGCATTCTCAGCCATTGCTCAGGTCTCTCTTTAACACAATCCCAGTGACAGGTCCACTGACCTGCAGCTACAGAGGTATAGAGCTGAGCAGAGCTGGGTTCATGTTCACACAGTTATACCAGCTAATTACACAACACCTCTAAGGCCTGCGCTAGAGTGTACGTGTTGTATGAGAGTAGTACCAACTTCTACTCCAAACAGAGACAAGGCTGGCAAATGTATCATGAGGTGACGATCTCTTCCACACAAAACCTGAATGTTTCAGGATTTGTTTTCAGAGATTTTCTCCACAAAACGCTCTTTTAATTATATCACACTGTATACATTATTATTATTCATCTATGGCAGAAAAGAGTACTTACAGACAGGGCCATGGAGTGAGTGAGTGAGTGAGTGAGTGAGTGAGACACTCCACCCTTGAACAGCCTCTATGACCAGGTCCACCTCTACAAGGCAGCAGTGCCCACCTTTGCCCGGACTCGCTCTCTAACATATCCCCAACACTTCACACAGGAGCAACAGATCAATAGACACCCCGCCCAGACCAGCGAGACACCCTCCCAGACCTGCGGGACCCCCCCCCCTCCTCGACCTGCACATAGAGGACTCACGCCAAGAGGACTTAAATCCAGACCACAGCACCACCAGCCACATCCACACCCCCACCCCAACCAATCAACACCCCCCCCCCCCCCCACGTCAATCATGCCCACACCCCATTTAGGCCCCCTCAAATCAGACCTATTCCCCTCCTGCCCACCACATGCACCCCACCCCCGCAAAGAGGGCCTTAACATGGAAGTCACACATACGCCCAGGCAGTGAGCGGGCAAACAGGCCCAACCCCCACTCTTACACTCGCCCAAGCCAATGGCATGTACCAGATGCTCAGCAGGCTCTGCTCACACTTACTGGCCTGAGGCCAAACCACAACCAACAACATTGGACACTTTATGGAACACAAAGCCTTCACTATATCATCCTGGAATATCCAATGCCTGAGGTCATCTACCTTTGGCCTAAAGAGCAGGAACCCGGACTTCACCAAAGAAATCGGTAATACAGACATTGTCATCCTGTAAGACACCTGGTATAGAGGAGACGGACCCACTGGTTGCCCTCTAGGTTACAGAGAGCTGGTAGTCCCAACCACCAAACTACCAGGTGTGAAACAGGGAAGGGACTCAGGAGGTATGCTAATTTGGTATAGAGCAGACCTAACTCACTCCATTAAATAAATCAAAACAGGAACATTTTACATTTGGCTAGAAATGCAAAAGGAAATGATCTTAACATAGAAAAATGTAATCCTGTGTGCTACCTATAGCCCCCCAATACTTTAATGAAGACAGCTTCTCCATCCAAATCAATCATTTCTAGGCCCAGGGACATGTACTAGTCTGTGGCAACCTAAATGCCAGAACCGGACAAGAATCTGACACCCTCAGCACACAGGGGGACAAACACCTGCCTGCAGGTGACAGCATTCCCTCCCCCATATGCCCCCCTAGGCACAACTATGACAACATAACCAACAAAAATGGGTCATAACTCCTGCAGCTCTGTCGCACGCTGGGTATGTACATAGTCAATGGTAGGCTTCGAGGGGACTCCTATGGTAGGTACACCTATAGTTCATCTCTTGGCAGGAGTACTGTAGACTACTTTATCACTGACCTCAACCCAGAGTCTCTCAGAGCGTTCACAGTCAGCCCACTGGCACCCCTATCAGACCACAGCAAATTCACAGTCTTCTTGAACAGAGCAATGCTCAATCATGAGGCATCAAAGCCAAATGAACTGAGTAACATTAAGAAATGCTATAGATGGAAGGAATGCCGTTTGGAAACCTATCAAAAAACAATTAGGCAACAACAAATTCAATCCCTTCTAGACAATTTCCTGGGTAAAATGTTCCACTGTAATAGTGAAGGTGTAAACTTGGCAGTAGAAAATCTTAACAGTATATTTGATCTCTCAGCTTCCCTATCAAATCTAAAAATCTCAAATAGAAAACCGAAGAAAATGAACAACAATGACAAATGGTTTGATGAAGAATGCAAAAATCTAAGAAAGAAATTGAGAAACCTGTCCAACCAAAAACATAGAGACCCGGAAAACCTGAGTCTATGCCTTCACTATGGTGTATCACTAAAACAATACAGAAATACACTACGGAAAAAGAAGGAACAGCACGTCAGAAATCAGCTCAATGTCATTGAAGAATCCATAGACTCTAACCACTTCTGGGAAAATTGGAAAACACTAAACAAACAGCAACACGAAGAATTATCTATCCAAAATGGAGATGTATGGGTAAACCACTTCTCCAATCTTTTTGGCTCTATAACAAGACTACCAGAACCCACTGGATTCTCCAATTACCTTGAATGAGCTTCAGGACAAAATAAAAACCCTCCAACCCAAAAAGGCATGTGGTGTTGATGGTATCCTTAATGAAATGATCAAATATACAGACAACAAATTCCAATTCGCTATACTAAAACTCTTTAACATCATCCTTAGCTCTGGCATCTAAACCCAATATTTGGAACCAAGGACTGATCACCCCAATCCACAAAAGTGGAGACAAATTTGACCCCAATAACTACCGTGGAATATGCGTCAACAGCAACCTTGGGAAAATCCTCTGCATTATCATTAACAGTAGACTCGTACATTTCCTCAATGAAAACAATGTACTGAGCAAATGTCAAATTGGCTTTTTACCAAATTACCGTACAACAGACCATGTATTCACCTTGCACACCCTAATTGACAACCAAACAAACCAAAACAAAGGCAAAGTCTTCTCATGCTTTGTTGATTTCAAAAAAGCCTTTGACTCAATTTGGCATGAGGGTCTGCTATACAAATTGATGGAAAGTGGTGTGGGGGTAAAACATACGACATTATAAAATCCATGTACACAAACAACAAGTGTGCGGTTAAAATAGGCAAAAAAACACACACATTTCTTCTCACAAGGCCGTGGGGTGAGACAAGGATGCAGCTTAAGCCCCACCCTCTTCAACATATAGGAATTGGCGAGGGCACTAGAAAGGTCTGCAGCACCCGGCCTCACCCTACTAGAATCTGAAGTCAAATGTCTACTGTTTGCTGATGATCTGGTGCTTCTGTCACCAACCAAGGAGGGCTTACAGCAGCACCTAGATATTCTGCACAGATTCTGCCAGACCTGGGCCCTGGCAGTAAATCTCAGTAAAACCAAAATAATGGTGTTCCAAAAAAGGTCCACAAAGCTGTGAACGATCTGAGAGACAAGGCAAGAAGGGCCTTCTATGCCATCAAAAGCAGCATCAAATTCAACATACCAATTAGGATCTGGCTAAAAATACTTGAATCAGTTATAGAACCCATTGCCCTTTATGGTTATGAGTTCTGGGGTCCACTCACCAACCAAGAATTCACGAAATGGGACAAACACCAAATTGAGACTCTGCATGCAGAATTCTGCAAAAATATCCTCCGTGTACAACGTAGAACACCAAATAATGCATGCAGAGCAGAATTAGGCCGATACCCACTAATTATCAAAATCCAGAAAAGAACCGTTAAATTCTATAACCACCTAAAAGGAAGCGATTCCCAAACCTTCCATAACAAAGCCATCACCTACAGAGAGATGAACCTGGAGAAGAGCAAGCTGGTCCTGGGGCTCTGTTCACAAACACAAACACACCCCACAGAGCCCCAGGACAGCAACACAAGAAGAGCCCAACCAAATCATGAGAAAACAAAAAGATAATTACTTGACACATTGGAAAGAATTAACAAAAAAACAGAGCAAACTAGAATGCTATCCCCCCCCCCCTTTTCTCCCCAATGTCATGGTATCCAGTTGTTAGTAGTACCTGTCTTGTCTCATCACTTCAACTCCCGTACGGGCTCTGGAGAGACGAAGGTCAAGAGCCATGTGTCCTCCGAAACACAACCCAACCAAGCCGCACTGCTTCTTAACACAGCGCGCATCCAACCCGGAAGCCAGCCGCACCAATATGGTCGGAGGAAGCACCGTACACCGAGCGACCTGGTCAGCGCGCACTGAGCCCGGCCCGCCACAGGAGTCGTTAGTGCGCGATGAGACAAGGATATCCCTACCGGCCAAACCCTCACTAACCCGGACGACGCTGGGCCAATTGTGCGTCGCCCCATGGACCTCCCGGTCGCGGCCGGCTGCGACAGAGCCTGGGCTCAAACCCAGAGTTTCTGGTGGCACAGCTCTTAGACCACTGCACCACACGGGAGGCCTCAAACTAGAATGCTATTTGGCCCTAAACAGAGAGTATACAGTTGCAAAATACCTGACCACTGTGACTGACCCAAACTCAAGGAAAGCTTTGACTATGTACAGACTCAGTGAGCATAACCTTGTTATTGAGAAAGGCTGCCGTAGGCAGACATGGCTCTCAAGAGAAGACAGGCTATGTGCACACTGCCCACAAAATGAGGTGGAAACTGAGCTGCACTTCCTAACCTGCCCAGTGTATGACCATATTAGAGAGACATATTTCCCTCAGATTACACAGATCCACAAAGAATTCGAAAACAAATCCGATATCGATAAACTCCCATATCTACTGGGTGAAATACCACAGTGTGCCATCACAGCAGCAACACTTGTGACCTGTTGCCACAAGAAAAGGTCAACCAGTGAAGAACAAACACTATTGTAAACACAACCCATATATATGTTTATTTATTTTCCATTTTGTACTTTGTTACAACACTGTATATATACATAATATGATATTTGTAATGTCTTTATTATTTTGAAACTTCTGTATGTGTAATGTTTACTGTTAATTTGTATTGTTTATTTCACTTTTGTATATTATCTACCTCACTTGCTTTGGCAATGTTAACACGTTTCCCATGCCAATAAAGCCTCTTGAATTGAATTGATATAGAGAGAGGCAGAGACAGAGAGATAGAGAGAGAGGCAGAGACAGAGAGAGAGAGAGGCAGAGACAGAGAGAGATGCGTCAACAGTAACCTTGGGAAAATCCTCTGCATTATCATTAACAGCAGACTCGTACATTTCCTCAATGAAAACAATGTACTGAGCAAATGTCAAATTGGCTTTTTACCAAATTACCGTACAACAGACCATGTATTCACCCTGCACACCCTAATTGATAACCAAACAAACCAAAACAAAGGCAAATTCTTCTCATGCTTTGTGATTTCAAAAAAGCCTTCAACTCAATTTGGCATGAGGGTCTGCTATACAAACTGATGGAAAGTGGTGTTGGGGGTAAAACATACGACATTATAAAATCCATGTACACAAACAACAAGTGTGTGGTTAAAATTGGCAAAAAACACACACATTTCTTCACACAGGGTCGTGGGGTGAGACAGGGATGCAGCTTAAGCCCCACCCTCTTCAACATATATATCAACGAATTGGCGCGGGCACTAGAAAAGTCTGCAGCACCCGGCCTCACCCTACTTGATTCCGAAGTCAAATGTCTGCTGTTTGCTGATGATCTGGTGCTTCTGTCACCAACCAAGGAGGGCCTACAGCAGCACCTAGATCTTATGCACAGATTCTGTCAGACCTGGGCCCTGACAGTAAATCTCAGTAAGACCAAAATAATGGTGTTCCAAAAAAGGTTCCGTCACCAGGACCACAAATACAAATTCCATCTAGACACTGTTGCCCTAGAGCACACAAAAACTATACATACCTTGGCCTAAACATCAGCGCCACAGGTAACTTCCACAAAGCTGTGAATGATCTGAGAGACAAGGCAAGAAGGGCATTCTATGCCATCAAAAGGAACATACATTTCAACATACCAATTAGGATTTGGCTAAAAATACTTGAATCAGTCATAGAGGCCATTGCCCTTTATGGTTGTGAGGTTTGGGGTCCGCTCACCAACCAAGACCTCACAAAATGGGACAAACACCAAATTGAGACTCTGCACGCAGAATTCTGCAAAAATATCCTCCGTGTACAACGTAGAACACCAAATAATGCATGCAGAGCAGAATTAGGCCGATACCCACTAATTATCAAAATCCAGAAAGAGCCGTTAAATTCTATAACCACCTAAAAGGAAGCGATCCCCAAACCTTCCATAACAAAGCCATCACCTACAGAGAGATGAACCTGGAGAAGAGTCCCCTAAGCAAGCTGGTCCTGGGGCTCTGTTCACAAACACACCCTACAGAGCCCCAGGACAGCAGCACAATTAGACCCAACCAAATCATGAGAAAACAAAAAGATAATTACTTGACACATTGGAAAGAATTAACAAAAAAACAGAGCAAACTAGAATGCTATTTGGCCCTACACAGAGAGTACACAGCGGCAGAATACCTGACCACTGTGACTGACCCAAAATTAAGGAAAGCTTTGACTATGTACAGACTCAGTGAGCATAGCCTTGCTATTGAGAAAGGCCGCCGTAGGCAGACATGGCTCTCAAGAGAAGACAGGCTATGTGCTCACTGCCCACAAAATGAGGTGGAAACTGAGCTGCACTTCCTAACCTCCTGCCCAATGTATGACCATATTAGAGAGACATATTTCCCTCAGATTACACAGATCCACAAAGAATTAGAAAACAAATCCAATTAGATTTTGCTAAACTCCCGTATCTACTGGGTGAAATTCCACAGTGTGCCATCACAGCAGCAAGATTTGTGACCTGTTGCCACGAGAAAAGGGCAACCAGTGAAGAACACACACCATTGTAAATACAACCCATATTTATGCTTATTTATTTTGTCTTGTGTCCTTTAACCATTTGTACATTGTTAAAACACTGTATATATATAATATGACATTTGTAATGTCTTTATTGTTTTGAAACATCTGTATGTGTAATGTTTACTGTTAATTTGTATTGTTTATTTCACTTTATATATTAACTTTATATATTATCTACCTCACTTGCTTTGGCAATGTTAACACGTTTCCCATGCCAATAAAGCCCTTGAATTGAATTGAGAGAGAGAGGCAGAGACAGAGAGAGAGAGAGAGGCAGAGAGAGAGAGAGATAGAGGGAGAGAGAGAGGCAGAGACAGAGAGAGAGAGAGAGAGAGAGAGAGAGAGAGAGAGAGAGAGAGAGAGGCAGAGAGAGAGAGAGAGAGAGAGAGAGAGAGAGAGGCAGAGACAGAGACACAGAGAGAGAGAGACAGAGAGAGAGAGAGAGAGAGAGAGAGAGAGAGACAGAGAGAGAGAGAGACAGAGAGAGAGAGGCAGAGACACAGAGAGAGAGAGAGAGAGAGAGAGAGAGAGACAGAGAGAGAGAGAGAGAGAGAGGCAGAGAGAGAGGCAGAGAGAGAGAGGCAGAGACAGAGAGAGAGAGAGGCAGAGACAGAGAGAGAGAGAGGCAGAGACATAGAGAGAGAGAGAGAGAGAGAGAGAGAGAGAGAGAGAGAGAGAGAGAGAGAGAGAGAGAGAGAGACAGAGAGAAAGTGGAGGAGATAATAAAAGCCCATCATCAGAAAGTCACACTGCACAGTAACACATCAAACTGAGCCAGTCTGAGAGTGGTGCAACATCCATCTATCCCTTTTTCATCTACCTAAAAGCACCGTGTTTCATTTAGTTTCTCAGGCAGGGTGGAACTGGGTGGAGGTGTTAACTGACTAATGTTCAGATTGTAGCCTATCCCATCCTATCCTGGTTCCCAGTGTGTCAGCCTCGTCTACAGCACGGGCCACCTCACATTTCTTCACATTTCCATGGATGAGCTGTGATTGAAATGAGAGGTATTGTGCTGTGTACTGGTCTGTGTATGTATCTGCAGAGGGTACAACCCAGGGACGGGTCAAGCCCGACATCCTTGTCAGCATCAGGACCAAACATCAGGTTAATGCAGTGGGAGTAGGGGAGGGTGTCTGGGAGAAGCAGAAAGTAGAACAAGGTCTTGGAGAGCATTGGCAACAGACAGTAGAGGAGGAGGGTACTGGAGAAAATGAGTTTCTGAGTTTCCAACTGCATAACAGGTCACCGGAGTGTTTGAGAGACACTCAGACTGTCAGGGAGTACAGTAGAACAGAACATCACTGCCACACTCTCCTTGAACAAACTTTGTCACCTCCATCTGCATGCAATAGACTAGAGATAGAGAGCGATAGAGAGAGAGACAGAGAATTGTCCAATAACATAACTCAAAAGAGCCTGGCTGTGTGTATATGTCTGTGTTTGTATGTGGGTGAAATATCAAACCTAAAATGCAGGCAATAATCTTTTAAATGACCTGCGGTGGGAACACATCCATATTTCATTTCATAGTCTATGTCAGCCTTCACAGAGGACCTGTGAGGCAACACACACACTCATACACACCCACTGCAGACCTGACACAATCACTGAGCTCCCAAAGCAGGTTCATGACCCATAATCCCATAACTAAAAGCCAACAAGAGAGGAAATGCAACAGTGTGTGATGAGTACTGTAAGCCTGCGGGTGGTGGTAAGAGCAGCAACAGCATCACACAGCCACAGAGAGAGACACAAACATGATGGGACTCTCTCTCTCTCATTTGGGATGTATTGAAATAGCAGATAACACAGGTGTTATCAGGCCTGAATCTGATTTAAAACACACGCATTTACAGACAATCTTTTTCAACCCAGTAAAAGAGTGATATGGGAAAAACAAGCCCTGTTGTTTCAATCTCATTGTTAAGAGTACAGTAGTAAACAACATCTGGAGGCAGCAGCCCAAACACAGTTTGGCCTCTCTCTCTCTCATATATATTTATAAAAGGATATCACTGACACATTCACTGAGCTCCCAAAGCAGGTTCATGACCCATAATCCCATAACTGTAAGACAATAAGAGAGGAAATGCAACAGTGTGTGATGAGTACTGTAAGCCTGCGGGTGGTGGTAAGAGCAGCAACAGCATCACACAGCCACAGAGAGAGACACACATACAAACATGATGGGACTTCTGCTGCTAGCTGGGAGGCCAGACAGACCAAAGTAAGCCTGCTCTAATTAGCTACAGTACTCACTAGCATGGATGGGAAGGTGTGGGCTGGCTGGTCCACATAGTATTAACTAGACTCTTTGGTATACATACAGTATATGCTTATGGGTTGTTTGAGCACTGAATGCTGATTGGCTGACAGCCGTGGTATATCAGATCATATACCACGGGTATGACAAAAAAAAAAAAAAATGTACTGCTCTAATTACGTTGATAACCAGTTTATAATAGCAATAAGGCACCTTGAGGGTTAGTGGTATATGGTCAATATACAGTGCCTTGCGAAAGTATTCGGCCCCCTTGAACTTTGCGACCTTTTGCCACATTTCAGGCTTCAAACATAAAGATATAAAACTGTATTTTTTTGTGAAGAATCAACAACAAGTGGGACACAATCATGAAGTGGAACGACATTTATTGGATATTTCAAACTTTTTTAACAAATCAAAAACTGAAAAATTTGGCGTGCAAAATTATTCAGCCCCTTTACTTTCAGTGCAGCAAACTCTCTCCAGAAGTTCAGTGAGGATCTCTGAATGATCCAATGTTGACCTAAATGACTAATGATGATAAATACAATCCACCTGTGTGTAATCAAGTCTCCGTATAAATGCACCTGCACTGTGATAGTCTCAGAGGTCCGTTAAAAGCGCAGAGGGCATCATGAAGAACAAGGAACACACCAGGCAGGTCCGAGATACTGTTGTGAAGAAGTTTAAAGCCAGATTTGGATACAAAAAGATTTCCCAAGCTTTAAACATCCCAAGGAGCACTGTGCAAGCGATAATATTGAAATGGAAGGAGTATCAGACCACTGCAAATCTACCAAGGCCGTCCCTCTAAACTTTCAGCTCATACAAGGAGAAGACTGATCAGAGATGCAGCCAAGAGGCCCATGATCACTCTGGATGAACTGCAGAGATCTACAGCTGAGGTGGGAGACTCTGTCCATAGGACAACAATCAGTCGTATATTGCACAAATCTGGCCTTTATGGAAGAGTGGCAAGAAGAAAGCCATTTCTTAAAGATATCCATAAAAAGTGTTGTTTAAAGTTTGCCACAAGCCACCTGGGAGACACACCAAACATGTGCAAGAAGGTGCTCTGGTCAGATGAAACCAAAATTGAACTTTTTGGCAACAATGCAAAACGTTATGTTTGGCGTAAAAGCAACACAGCTGAACACACCATCCCCACTGTCAAACATGGTGGTGGCAGCATCATGGTTTGGGCCTGCTTTTCTTCAGCAGGGACAGGGAAGATGGTTAAAATTGATGGGAAGATGGATGGAGCCAAATACAGGACCATTCTGGAAGAAAACCTGATGGAGTCTGCAAAAGACCTGAGACTGGGACGGAGATTTGTCTTCCAACAAGACAATGATCCAAAACATAAAGCAAAATCTACAATGGAATGGTTCAAAAATAAACATATCCAGGTGTTAGAATGGCCAAGTCAAAGTCCAGACCTGAATCCAATCGAGAATCTGTGGAAAGAACTGAAAACTGCTGTTCACAAATGCTCTCCATCCAACCTCACTGAGCTCGAGCTGTTTTGCAAGGAGGAATGGGAAAAAATATGCAAAAAAAAAATCTCTCAATGTGCAAAAC
This sequence comes from Oncorhynchus mykiss, assembly GCF_013265735.2. Classification (NCBI taxonomy): domain Eukaryota; kingdom Metazoa; phylum Chordata; class Actinopteri; order Salmoniformes; family Salmonidae; genus Oncorhynchus; species Oncorhynchus mykiss. The sequence continues at coordinate 82,907,848 of NC_048576.1, read as the reverse complement.
TGATAGAGCCATACCCCAAGCGACTTACAGCTGTAATCGCAGCAAAAGGTGGCGCTACAAAGTATTAACTTAAGGGGGCTGAATAATTTTGCACGCCCAATTTTTCAGTTTTTGATTTGTTAAAAAAGTTTGAAATATCCAATAAATGTCGTTCCACTTCATGATTGTGTCCCACTTGTTGATTCTTCACAAAAAATACAGTTTTATATCTTTATGTTTGAAGCCTGAAATGTGGCAAAAGGTCGCAAAGTTCAAGGGGGCCGAATACTTTCGCAAGGCACTGTACCACAGCTAAGGGCTGTATCCAGGCACTCCACGTTATGTTGTGCCTAAGAACAGTCCTTAGCCGTGGTATATTGGCCATATACCACACCTCCTCGTGCCTTATTGCTTAAATATACATACAGTACATACAGGTAACTGTCAAAATAACATAAAGTGTCTTAATGGAGCATTGGGTCACCACGAGCCAGAACAGATTCATATTTTACAAGTGTCTGGATGTTTATTGGAGGAATGTGACACATTCCTCTATTGGAGGAATGTGAATGACGCTGGTGGTGGAAAACGCTGTCTCAGGCGCTACCTCAGAATCTCAATTAGGTTGAGACCTGGTGACAGACACACACACACTTTAAACCCCTTTAAGACCCCTCTTTCAAAGTCACTGTGATCTCTTTGTCTAGCCAGGGTATCCAAAATAATGTTCAACTAGGCATTTTATACATGACCCTAAGCATGATGGGATGTTTTAATTGCTTACCTAACTCAGGAACCACCTGTGTGGAAGCACCTGCTTTCAATATACTTTGTATCCCTCATTTACTCCAGTGTTTCCTTTATTTTGTCCGTTACATGTACATACCACATACAGTGCATACAGAGTACAGAGGGCATACAGAGAGAGACACTTTCAAACTGGGTGTTATCATTACAAATCACCACAATGCAATTTGCACCAAAACTAAATGTTGACTGCAGGAGCCAAGCAGCTGCTATATTCTTACTGATGGATCACCAACCTTATCCTGTGTATTCTAAAAGGTAAGTTTATACTTGGTCTAACGACATGTCTGTAGACAATTAGAATTGGACAAGCGTCACTGGTCAAAACGACATTGAATTTTTACTCCAGTGGAATGTCTGCAGACTGTCACTACAGCTGTCAGTTTCCGTGTCGCACATTAAAAAAAGTTTAACTCTCTGTGACTGTCGCAACATCCATTGTCATGGTTACCCGACTGCCACAGCAACCAGTCAAATCTTCCTGTGACAAGCAGATGCAGGAGTTCTAAAATTCTTTGATAGAATGACCTACTTTTATTCCGTCACACTGCCCCATTACCTTGTAAATAATGTTGTTGTTGTGGGTGTATTTTTCTGTAATAATGAATAAAAAGTAGCTGAAGTTAAGATGTCAGCTATAATCTGGTCATTATTTGAACTGGCTAGCCAGCTAGCTAACTAGCAAGCAACAAACCAAAATATTGTTTAGAGAATAGCTTTTAGTTGCCTGGCTTGCTAGGTTGACGTTTACTGAATTCATTTTTAAACAGATGCGTTTATTGATGTTAAAATAGAGAAGGTATGCTATTTGGAGCACCTAACTGCTGATGTCATGCAGACGCTGTCCTTTTGTGTCTATACTTTTTCATAAGGACAAAAACAAGTTTGATGTCGGACGACAATAGAATGTTAATGACGTCCCTACAACAATTGTCGACCGACGTCGATAGACAGACTGTAAATCAGCCTTTACAGTGTTTGCTTGTTGTTGCGTCTATCAGCGTGCACCGTTCACAAAAAATACCACGTGGATACGTAAAAAGTAGGGCTGTGACTCTACTAGTATGGCAAAAATAAAAACATGAAGCAGACCAAACTATTTTGTCCTTTAAAATCCTGCTGTATGTAAAATACTGTGTGAAATAAATAAATGTGACACATAATGATGTTTGATTCCAACATTAGGGCTGTTTTCTTAAAGAGGTTAACTCCGCTTCGTGTTTTGTTCCCTTGCCACGATACTAACGAGTATTGCGATGCTGGTATAGTCCCGGACCTATTAAAAAGCAGAAAAACAGAGCTTTTATGTGGTTGGACGTACTGTACACTATGAACACCAATTACAGAGCTCTTCCTGCACCGATTGGTTTTAGTCTTGCCTCATCCCACCAGCAACTTAATTTGATTTAATAAACTTTCCCTTTTCTTCCCAGAGGGAGCACTAGTTAAAATCATTCCTGTGTAGAGGTGCCCTTGAGATACCAGCCAATGTAGCCACAGCTTTTAATTCAAACCCTCCTTTCCCTCCTTCCAGCTACACTCCAACCTCCATAGCTGGGCTTACACTCTGTCTGACCTGGCTGGAGGAGATGTCCTGTCTGACCTGGCTGGAGGAGATGTCCTGCCTGACCTGGCTCGAGGAGATGTCCTGCCTGACCTGGCTGGAGGAGATGTCATGCCTGACCTGGCTGGAGGAGATGTCCTGCCTGACCTGGCTGGAGGAGATGTCCTGCCTGACCTGGCTGGAGGAGCTGTCCTGCCTGACCTGGCTGGAGGAGATGTCCTGCCTGACCTGGCTGGAGGAAATGTCCTGCCTGACCTGGCTGGAGGAAATGTCCTAACTTATCCCTTCCACCCTGCTCTTGACCCTCTCTGAACCTGCTGACTGTTGACCTCTGTCTTGGTCATATCCACTCTCTCGCCCCTCTCTGTATCTCTCTTAACCCTGACCATTATATCTCTCACTATACCTCAATAGTCTTCATCTCCAGACTGTCAACACGGGTGCACCACTTCTTCCTGACCTTGACACACTGTCACTGTGACCATGGTCTACATTAGGAAGGACCCGACCTCCAGTCAGCAGTGACCTCTGACTGGCATGGGTCCCTCTGAATCAAGTCTTACACAGTGACCTCTGACTGGCATGGGTCCCTCTGAACCAAGTCTTACACAGTGACCTCTGACTGGCATGGGTCCCTCTGAACCAAGTCTTACACAGTGACCTCTGACTGGCATGGGTCCCTCAGCACCAAGCCTTACACAGTGACCTCTGACTGGCATGGGTCCCTCTGAACCAAGTCTTACACAGTGACCTCTGACTGGCATGGGTCCCTCAGCACCAAGTCTTACACAGTGACCTCTGACTGGCATGGGTCCCTCTGAACCAAGTCTTACACAGTGACCTCTGACTGGCATGGGTCCCTCAGCACCAAGTCTTACACAGTGACCTCTGACTGGCATGGGACCCTCTGCACCAAGTCTTACACAGTGACCTCTGACTGGCATGGGTCCCTCTGAACCAAGTCTTACACAGTGACCTCTGACTGGCATGGGTCCCTCTGAACCAAGTCTTACACAGTGACCTCTGACTGGAATGGGTCCCTCTGCACCAAGCCTCCCAGTGGCCTCCAGACTGGAATGAGTCCCTCTGCACCAAGCCTCCCAGTGGTCTCCAGCCTGGTATGAGTCCCTCTGCACCAAGCCTCCCAGTGGCCTCCAGACTGGTATGAGTCCCTCTGCACCAAGCCTCCAGACTGTCATGAGTCCTTCTGCACCAAGCCTCCCAGTGGCCTCCAGACTGGTATGAGTCCCTCTGCACCAAGCCTCCGAGTGTCCTCCAGACTGGTATGAGTCCCTCTGCACCAAGCCTCCCAGTGGCCTCCAGACTGGTATGAGTCCCTCTGCACCAAGCCTCCCAGTGGCCTCCAGACTGATATGAGTCCCTCTGCACCAAGCCTCCCAGTGGCCTCCAGACTGGTATGAGTCCCTCTGCACCAAGCCTCCCAGTGGTCTCCAGCCTGGTATGAGTCCCTCTGCACCAAGCCTCCCAGTAGCCTCCAGACGGGCATGAGTCCCTCTGCACCAAGCCTCCCAGTAGCCTCCAGATGGGCATGAGTCCCTCTGCACCAAGCCTCCCAGTGGCCTCCAGACTGGTATGAGTCCCTCTGCACCAAGCCTCCCAGTGGCCTCCAGACTGGTATGAGTCCCTCTGCACGAAGCCTCCAGACTGTCATGAGTCCTTCTGCACCAAGCCTCCCAGTGGCCTCCAGACTGGTATGAGTCCCTCTGCACCAAGCCTCCGAGTGTCCTCCAGACTGGTATGAGTCTCTCTGCACCAAGCCTCCCAGTGGCCTCCAGACTGGTATGAGTCCCTCTGCACGAAGCCTCCAGACTGTCATGAGTCCTTCTGCACCAAGCCTCCCAGTGGCCTCCAGACTGGTATGAGTCCCTCTGCACCAAGCCTCCGAGTGTCCTCCAGACTGGTATGAGTCCCTCTGCACCAAGCCTCCAGACTGTCATGAGTCCTTCTGCACCAAGCCTCCCAGTGGCCTCCAGACTGGTATGAGTCCCTCTGCACCAAGCCTCCGAGTGTCCTCCAGACTGGTATGAGTCCCTCTGCACCAAGCCTCCCAGTGGCCTCCAGACTGGTATGAGTCCCTCTGCACCAAGCCTCCCAGTGGTCTCCAGACTGGTATGAGTCCCTCTGCACCAAGCCTCCCAGTGGTCTCCAGACTGGTATGAGTCCCTCTGCACCAAGCCTGCCAGTGGTCTCCAGACTGGTATGAGTCCCTCTGCACCAAGCCTCCCAGTAGTCTCCAGACTGGTATGAGTCCCTCTGCACCAAGCCTCCAGACTGTCATGAGTCCCTCTGCACCAAGCCTCCCAGTGGCCTCCAGACTGGTATGAGTCCCTCTGCACCAAGCCTCCCAGTGGCCTCCAGACTGGTATGAGTCCCTCTGCACCAAGCCTCCCAGTGGCCTCCAGACTGGTATGAGTCCCTCTGCACCAAGCCTCCCAGTGGCCTCCAGACTGATATGAGTCCCTCTGCACCAAGCCTCCCAGTGGCCTCCAGACTGGTAATGAGTCCCTCTGCACCAAGCCTCCCAGTGGTCTCCAGCCTGGTATGAGTCCCTCTGCACCAAGCCTCCCAGTAGCCTCCAGACGGGCATGAGTCCCTCTGCACCAAGCCTCCCAGTAGCCTCCAGATGGGCATGAGTCCCTCTGCACCAAGCCTCCCAGTGGCCTCCAGACTGGTATGAGTCCCTCTGCACCAAGCCTCCCAGTGGCCTCCAGACTGGTATGAGTCCCTCTGCACGAAGCCTCCAGACTGTCATGAGTCCTTCTGCACCAAGCCTCCCAGTGGCCTCCAGACTGGTATGAGTCCCTCTGCACCAAGCCTCCGAGTGTCCTCCAGACTGGTATGAGTCTCTCTGCACCAAGCCTCCCAGTGGCCTCCAGACTGGCATGAGTCCCTCTGCACCAAGCCTCCCAGTGGCCTCCAGACTGGTATGAGTCCCTCTGCACCAAGCCTCCCAGTGGCCTCCAGACTGGTATGAGTCCCTCTGCACCAAGCCTCCCAGTGGCCTCCAGACTGGTATGAGTCCCTCTGCACCAAGCCTCCCAGTGGCCTCCAGACTGATATGAGTCCCTCTGCACCAAGCCTCCCAGTGGCCTCCAGACTGGTATGAGTCCCTCTGCACCAAGCCTCCCAGTGGTCTCCAGCCTGGTATGAGTCCCTCTGCACCAAGCCTCCCAGTAGCCTCCAGACGGGCATGAGTCCCTCTGCACCAAGCCTCCCAGTAGCCTCCAGATGGGCATGAGTCCCTCTGCACCAAGCCTCCCAGTGGCCTCCAGACTGGTATGAGTCCCTCTGCACCAAGCCTCCCAGTGGCCTCCAGACTGGTATGAGTCCCTCTGCACGAAGCCTCCAGACTGTCATGAGTCCTTCTGCACCAAGCCTCCCAGTGGCCTCCAGACTGGTATGAGTCCCTCTGCACCAAGCCTCCGAGTGTCCTCCAGACTGGTATGAGTCTCTCTGCACCAAGCCTCCCAGTGGCCTCCAGACTGGTATGAGTCCCTCTGCACGAAGCCTCCAGACTGTCATGAGTCCTTCTGCACCAAGCCTCCCAGTGGCCTCCAGACTGGTATGAGTCCCTCTGCACCAAGCCTCCGAGTGTCCTCCAGACTGGTATGAGTCCCTCTGCACCAAGCCTCCAGACTGTCATGAGTCCTTCTGCACCAAGCCTCCCAGTGGCCTCCAGACTGGTATGAGTCCCTCTGCACCAAGCCTCCGAGTGTCCTCCAGACTGGTATGAGTCCCTCTGCACTAAGCCTCCCAGTGGCCTCCAGACTGGCATGAGTCCCTCTGCACCAAGCCTCCCAGTGGCCTCCAGACTGGTATGAGTCCCTCTGCACCAAGCCTCCCAGGGGCCTCCAGACTGGTATGAGTCCCTCTGCACCAAGCCTCCCAGTGGCCTCCAGACTGGTATGAGTCCCTCTGCACCAAGCCTCCCAGTGGTCTCCAGACTGGTATGAGTCCCTCTGCACCAAGCCTGCCAGTGGTCTCCAGACTGGTATGAGTCCCTCTGCACCAAGCCTCCCAGTAGTCTCCAGACTGGTATGAGTCCCTCTGCACCAAGCCTCCAGACTGTCATGAGTCCCTCTGCACCAAGCCTCCCAGTGGCCTCCAGACTGGTATGAGTCCCTCTGCACCAAGCCTCCCAGTGGCCTCCAGACTGGTATGAGTCCCTCTGCACCAAGCCTCCCAGTGGCCTCCAGACTGGTATGAGTCCCTCTGCACCAAGCCTCCCAGTGGCCTCCAGACTGATATGAGTCCCTCTGCACCAAGCCTCCCAGTGGCCTCCAGACTGGTATGAGTCCCTCTGCACCAAGCCTCCCAGTGGTCTCCAGCCTGGTATGAGTCCCTCTGCACCAAGCCTCCCAGTAGCCTCCAGACGGGCATGAGTCCCTCTGCACCAAGCCTCCCAGTAGCCTCCAGATGGGCATGAGTCCCTCTGCACCAAGCCTCCCAGTGGCCTCCAGACTGGTATGAGTCCCTCTGCACCAAGCCTCCCAGTGGCCTCCAGACTGGTATGAGTCCCTCTGCACGAAGCCTCCAGACTGTCATGAGTCCTTCTGCACCAAGCCTCCCAGTGGCCTCCAGACTGGTATGAGTCCCTCTGCACCAAGCCTCCGAGTGTCCTCCAGACTGGTATGAGTCTCTCTGCACCAAGCCTCCCAGTGGCCTCCAGACTGGCATGAGTCCCTCTGCACCAAGCCTCCCAGTGGCCTCCAGACTGGTATGAGTCCCTCTGCACCAAGCCTCCCAGTGGCCTCCAGACTGGTATGAGTCCCTCTGCACCAAGCCTCCCAGTGGCCTCCAGACTGGTATGAGTCCCTCTGCACCAAGCCTCCCAGTGGCCTCCAGACTGGTATGAGTCCCTCTGCACCAAGCCTCCCAGTGGTCTCCAGACTGGTATGAGTCCCTCTGCACCAAGCCTCCCAGTAGTCTCCAGACTGGTATGAGTCCCTCTGCACCAAGCCTCCCAGTGGTCTCCAGACTGGTAATGAGTCCCTCTGCACCAAGCCTCCCAGTGGCCTCCAGACTGGTATGAGTCCCTCTGCACCAAGCCTCCCAGTGGTCTCCAGACTGGTATGAGTCCCTCTGCACCAAGCCTCCCAGTAGTCTCCAGACTGGTATGAGTCCCTCTGCACCAAGCCTCCCAGTGGTCTCCAGACTGGTAATGAGTCCCTCTGCACCAAGCCTCCCAGTGGCCTCCAGACTGGTATGAGTCCCTCTGCACCAAGCCTCCCAGTGGTCTCCAGACTGGTATGAGTCCCTCTGCACCAAGCCTCCCAGTAGTCTCCAGACTGGTATGAGTCCCTCTGCACCAAGCCTCCAGACTGGTATGAGTCCCTCTGCACCAAGCCTCCCAGTGGTCTCCAGACTGGTAATGAGTCCCTCTGCACCAATCCTCCCAGTGGTCTCCAGACTGGTATGAGTCCCTCTGCACCAAGCCTCCCAGCCCAAGGACAGGGTATCTTTATAGTAGCATCTCAATGTCCTAAAACCAAGGTTGTCCTGGCAATGAAAGAGCTAATAAAATTACTCTCTATCCTTCCTTCCCCCCGTCCCTCATCCCTCCCTCCCTCTCCTCTCCAGTTTTACAGAGATGGCTAAATGAGCTCCCCTGTGGGCAGTATTACCAATACATATACAGGATTGTGCACACAAACAGATAGGTTTCAGTACACATCCCCACCCCCCACACACACACTCATTCACACACACACACACACACACACACACACACACACACACACACACTGAGGCACAGAAAGGACATTTAAAAAATACTTCTATGTCTGTGAGTTGTAGAGTTCTATTCCGCATGGCTCTGGGAGGAGACACACCTCATCTCATCAGTCATCAGTCTGCCTCTCACATACAGACATCACACTCCCTGGAGCCCCTCACATTCATATAGCATCTGATCACACTAGGATACTACACTCTGCTTCCCTCTCCCCTCATCACTGTTCACTCATAGAGCATCTGATCACACTAGGACACTACACTCTCCTTCCCGCATCACTGTTTACTTTGATTGTCTCACTCTGTTTCTTTCTATTCTTTCTCCATCTATTTCCTTCTCCCTCTCTCAGGACTGTCCCTTTCTCCATCTCTTTCCCTCTCTCTCTATCTCTCTCAGGGCTGTCCCTTTCTCCATCTCTTTCCTTCTCTCTCTCTCTCTCTCTCTCTCAGGACTGTCCCTTTCTCCATCTCTTTCCTTCTCTCTCTCTCTCAGGACTCTCTCTCTCTCTCTCTCTCTCTCTCTCTCTCTCTCTCAGGACTGTCTCTCTCTCTCTCTCTCTCTGGACTGTCTCTCTCTCTCTCTCTCTCTCTCTCTCTCTCTCAGAACTGTCCCTTTCTCCATCTCTTTCCCTCTCTCCCCCCTCTCTCTGGACTGTCTCTCTCTCTCTCTCTCTCTCTCTCTCTCTCAGAACTGTCTCTCTCTCTCTCAGAACTGTCTCTCTCTCTCAGAACTCTCTCTCTCTCAGAACTCTCTCTCTCTCTCTCTCTCTCAGAACTGTCCCTTTCTCCATCTCTTTCCCTCTCTCTCTCTCTCTCTCTCTCTCTCTCTCTCTCTCTCTCTCTCTCGACTGTCTCTTTCTCTCTCTCTCTCTCTCTCTCTCTCTCTCTCGACTGTCTCTTTCTCTCTCTCTCTCTCTCTCTCTCTCTCTCTCTCTCTCTCTCTCTCTGCACTCTCTGCACTGTCTCTCTCTCTCTCGCTCTCTCTCTCTCTCTCTCTCTCTCTCTCTCTCTCTCGACTGTCTCTTTCTCTCTCTCTCTCTCTCTCTCTCTCTCTCTCTCTCTCTCTCTCTCTCTCTCTCTCTCTCTCAGGACTGTCTCTCTCTCTCTCTGGACTGTCTCTGTCTCTCTCTCTCGCTCTCTCTCTCTCTCTCTCTCTCTCAGTACTGTCCCTTTCTCCATCTCTTTCCCTCTCTCCCCCCTCTCTCTGGACTGTCTCTCTCTCTCTCTCTCTCTCTCTCTCTCTCTCTCTCTCTCTCTCTCAGGACTCTCTCTCTCTCTCTCTCTCTCTCAGAACTGTCTCTCTCTCTCTCTCAGAACTGTCTCTCTCTCTCAGAACTGTCTCTCTCTCTCAGAACTCTCTCTCTCTCTCTCTCTCTCTCTCTCTCTCTCTCTCAGAACTGTCCCTTTCTCCATCTCTTTCCCTCTCTCTCTCTCTCTCTCTCTCTCTCTCTCTCTCTCTCTCTCAGGACTGTCCCTTTCTCCATCTCTTTCCTCCTCAATTTCCTTTTTTTCAATTCAAGGGGCTTTATTGTCATGGGAAACATATGTTTACATTGCCAAAGCATGTGAAATAGATTATAAACACTTAGTGAAATAAACTATACAAAATTAACAGTAAACATTGAACTTACAAAAGTTCCAAAATAATAAAGACATTTCAAATGTCCTATTGTGTATATATACAGTGCTGTAATGATGTGCAAATATTTAAAGTACAAAATGGAAAAAAAATAAACATAAATATAGGTTGTATTTACAATGGTGTTTGTTCTTCACTGGTTGCCCTTTTCTCGTGGCAACAGGTCACAAATCTTGCTGCTGTGATGGCTCACTGTGGTATTTCACCCAATAGATATAGGAGTTTATCAAAATTGGATTTGTTTTCGAATACTTTGTGGATCTGGGTAATCTGAGGAAAATATATCTCAAATATGGTCATACATTGGGCAGGAGGTTAGGAAGTGCAGCTCAGTTTCCACCTCATTTTGTGGGCAGTGTGCACATAGCCTGTCTTCTCTTGAAAGCCAGGTCTCCCTACGGCAGCCTTTCTCAATAGCAAGACTATGCTCACTGAGTCTGTACATCGTCAAACGTGTCCTTCATTTTGTGTCAGTCGCAGTGGTCAGCTATTCTGCCACTGTGTACTCTCTGTGTAGGGCCAAATAGCATTCTAGTTTGCTCTGTTTTTTTGTACATTTTTCTAATGTGCCAAGTAATTATCTTTTTGTTTTCTCATGATTTGGTTGGGTCTAATTGTGTTGCTGTCCTGGGGCTCTGCGGGGTGTGTTTGTGTTTGTGAACAGAGCCCCAGGACCAGCTTGCTTAGGGGACTCTTCTCCTCTCTCTCGCCGTCTTAACCGTGTAACCAACGATTATGGATGAAGACCGTCATGAAAATTAAATAACCGTCAAAACCATTACTTTCTATTCAAACGATAATAACAGTGACCGTGGTCATTTGGCTGACCAATAATTGTCATCAAAAAATCCATGACCTTCAGAGCCCTACTCTATCGGACTCTTGTATCTCTCTGTGTGTTTCTCTCACCCTCTCTTTATCTATCGCTCAGTGCCAGTGCCAGAGACATGCTACTGTACCAGCCATAATGACTGTCTACTCACTCTCTGTGTCAGAGACATGCTACTGTACCAGCCATAATGACTGTCTCCTCTTTCTCTGTGCCAGAGACATGCTACTGTACCAGCCATAATGACTGTCTCCTCTTTCTCTGTGCCAGAGACATGCTACTGTACCAGCCATAATGACTGTCTCCTCTCTCTCTGTGTCAGAGACATGCTACTGTACCAGCCATAATGACTGTCTCCTCTCTCTCTGTGTCAGAGACATGCTACTGTACCAGCCATAATGACTGTCTCCTCTCTCTCTGTGTCAGAGACATGCTACTGTACCAGCCATAATGACTGTCTCCTCTCTCTCTGTGTCAGAGACATGCTACTGTACCAGCCATAATGACTGTCTCCTCTCTCTCTGTGTCAGAGACATGCTACTGTACCAGCCATAATGACTGTCTCCTCTCTCTCTGTGTCAGAGACATGCTACTGTACCAGCCATAATGACTGTCTACTCTCTCTCTGTGCCAGAGACATGCTACTGTACCAGCCATAATGACTGTCTCCTCTCTCTCTGTGTCAGAGACATGCTACTGTACCAGCCATAATGACTGTCTCCTCTCTCTCTGTGCCAGAGACATGCTACTGTACCAGCCATAATGACTGTCTCCTCTCTCGCTGTGCCAGAGACATGCTACTGTACCAGCCATAATGACTGTCTCCTCTCTCTCTGTGCCAGAGACATGCTACTGTACCAGCCATAATGACTGTCTCCTCTCTCTCTGTGCCAGAGACATGCTACTGTACCAGCCATAATGACTGTCTCCTCTCTCTCTCTGTGTCAGAGACATGCTACTGTACCAGCCATAATGACTGTCTCCTCTTTCTCTGTGCCAGAGACATGCTACTGTACCAGCCATAATGACTGGCTCCTCTCTCTCTGTGCCAGAGGCATGCTACTGTACCAGCCATAATGACTGTCTCCTCTCTATCTCTCTCTCTCTGTGTCAGAGACATGCTACTGTACCAGCCATAATGACTGTCTCCTCTCTCTCTGTGTCAGAGACATGCTACTGTACCAGCCATAATGACTGTCTCCTCTTTCTCTGTGCCAGAGACATGCTACTGTACCAGCCATTATGACTGTCTACTCTCTCTCTGTGTCAGAGACATAATACTGTACCAGCCATAATTACTGTCTCCTCTCTCTCTCTCTGTGTGTCAGAGACATGCTACTGTACCAGCCATAATGACTGTCTCCTCTCTCTGTGTCAGAGACATGCTACTGTACCAGCCATAATGACTGTCTCCTCTCTCTCTCTGTGTCAGAGACATGCTACTGTACCAGCCATAATGACTGTCTACTCTCTCTCTGTGTCAGAGACATGCTACTGTACCAGCCATAATGACTGTCTCCTCTCTCTCTGTGTCAGAAACACACTACTGTACCAGCCACAATGACTGTCTCCTCTCTCTCTCTCTGTGTCAGAGACATGCTACTGTACCAGCCATAATGACTGTCTCCTCTCTCTGTGTCAGAGACATGCTACTGTACCAGCCATAATGACTGTCTACTCTCTCTCTGTGTCAGAGACATGCTACTGTACCAGCCATAATGACTGTCTCATCTCTCTCTCTGTCAGAGACATGCTACTGTACCAGCCATAATGACTGTCTCCTCTCTCTCTGTGTCAGGGACATGCTACTGTACCAGCCATAATTACTGTCTCCTCTCTCTCTCTCTCTCTCTGTGTCAGAGACATGCTACTGTACCAGCCATAATGACTGTCTCCTCTCTCTCTGTGTCAGAGACATGCTACTGTACCAGCCATAATGACTGTCTCCTCTCTCTCTGTGTCAGAGACATGCTACTGTACCAGCCATAATGACTGTCTCCTCTCTCTCTCTCTCTGTGTCAGAGACATGCTACTGTACCAGCCATATTGACTGTCTCCTCTCTCTCTGTGTCAGAGACATGCTACTGTACCAGCCATAATGACTGTCTCCTCTCTCTCTCTGTGTCAGAGACATGCTACTGTACCAGCCATAATGACTGTCTCCTCTTTCTCTGTGCCAGAGACATGCTACTGTACCAGCCATAATGACTGGCTCCTCTCTCTCTGTGCCAGAGGCATGCTACTGTACCAGCCATAATGACTGTCTCCTCTCTATCTCTCTCTCTCTGTGTCAGAGACATGCTACTGTACCAGCCATAATGACTGTCTCCTCTCTCTCTGTGTCAGAGACATGCTACTGTACCAGCCATAATGACTGTCTCCTCTTTCTCTGTGCCAGAGACATGCTACTGTACCAGCCATTATGACTGTCTACTCTCTCTCTGTGTCAGAGACATAATACTGTACCAGCCATAATTACTGTCTCCTCTCTCTCTCTCTGTGTGTCAGAGACATGCTACTGTACCAGCCATAATGACTGTCTCCTCTCTCTGTGTCAGAGACATGCTACTGTACCAGCCATAATGACTGTCTCCTCTCTCTCTCTGTGTCAGAGACATGCTACTGTACCAGCCATAATGACTGTCTACTCTCTCTCTGTGTCAGAGACATGCTACTGTACCAGCCATAATGACTGTCTCCTCTCTCTCTGTGTCAGAAACACACTACTGTACCAGCCACAATGACTGTCTCCTCTCTCTCTCTCTGTGTCAGAGACATGCTACTGTACCAGCCATAATGACTGTCTCCTCTCTCTGTGTCAGAGACATGCTACTGTACCAGCCATAATGACTGTCTACTCTCTCTCTGTGTCAGAGACATGCTACTGTACCAGCCATAATGACTGTCTCATCTCTCTCTCTGTCAGAGACATGCTACTGTACCAGCCATAATGACTGTCTCCTCTCTCTCTGTGTCAGGGACATGCTACTGTACCAGCCATAATTACTGTCTCCTCTCTCTCTCTCTCTGTGTCAGAGACATGCTACTGTACCAGCCATAATGACTGTCTCCTCTCTCTCTGTGTCAGAGACATGCTACTGTACCAGCCATAATGACTGTCTCCTCTCTCTCTGTGTCAGAGACATGCTACTGTACCAGCCATAATGACTGTCTCCTCTCTCTCTCTCTCTGTGTCAGAGACATGCTACTGTACCAGCCATATTGACTGTCTCCTCTCTCTCTGTGTCAGAGACATGCTACTGTACCAGCCATAATGACTGTCTCCTCTCTCTCTCTCTCTGTGTCAGAGACATGCTACTGTACCAGCCATAATGACTGTCTCCTCTCTCTCTGTGTCAGAGACATGCTACTGTACCAGCCATAATGACTGTCTCCTCTCTCTCTCTCTCTGTGTCAGAGACATGCTACTGTACCAGTCATATTGACTGTCTCCTCTCTCTCTGTGTCAGAGACATGCTACTGTACCAGCCATAATGACTGTCTCCTCTCTGTGTGTGTGTGTGTGAAAGTGTTACCATAACCTTTGACCCCCAAAAGACAGGGGGAGCAGAAACCTGCTGCCATGAAAACAGAAACCTTGGCGATAGTGCAATCACTTAAATGATAATTTGTCTCTCTTATGGTCTCTCTGTCATTCTTTCTTTTTATCTCACTAAAGATGTTTTACAAGAAAGCGAGACAGGGGGGAAAGAGATGACTTGCTAGATTTACTTTACTGTTGGACAGAACAGAGTAACCAGGCATCACTGAACAATAACCCAGCATGTCTCCAAAAACAGCTAGACACAGACATACACACACACACACACTTGACAGCCAAAATAGAGGAATGAATACACATTTAAATAAGAACGGAGCTTTCAAAACAGACTGATGAAAACAGCAAACATTCAAATAAAGCCAAGAGAACATTCACAAACATGTATTCTTCTTTGCTAAAACAGAACTGAAAATGAGTAATTTCACCACAGCTGGCCGCAGTGCTGTGTTTGCAAACCTTCATCTATATTAATGCACACAGTGAAGTGTTTGGGGCTTTGTAATTGAATGAATCTGATTACATTAAGAGTATTAAACGGGTCCCCATAACTGAGCCGCTGTCTGAGAGCTGGGGATGTATCCATTATACTCTGTAGTGTGGGAGGAGAAACTGCTGGCAGTGGGGTAGCCATTACAGCTCACCCTCCACAGCCATGATGTTCTCAGACCTGAGGCAGGGATAGATGGATATGGCTGTTTCTCTCTACATGGTGACTTTTGACCTCTGACCTAAAGCCTACATATCCTCACAGAGTCAGCATAAGACTTATGGCTGCTAAAGTGGGCTAGTGGAATACAGGGAAGGTTACACAATATGGAGAAAATTCAGAAAATATATGATACTGTTTCACACGAACGGTAGAGAAGTAAAATGATCAGCAGGAGAGAGAAGGGGTGCAGGAGAGAGAAGGGGTACAGGAGAGAGAGAGAGAGAGAATGGGCACGGGAGAGAGAGAGATGGGACACGGGAGAGAGAGAGAGAGAGAGAGAGAGAGAGAGAGAGAGAGAGAGAGAGAGAGAGAGAGAGAGAGAGAGAGAGAGAGATGAAAAGTGAGGTTTGGGGTAAAACATACGACATTATAAAATCCATGTACACAAACAACAAGTGTGCGGTTAAAATTGGCAAAAAACACACACATTTCTTCACACAGGGTCGTGGGGTTAGACAGGGATGCAGCTTAAGCCCCACCCTCTTCAACATATATATCAACGAATTGGCGCGGGCACTAGAAAAGTCTGCAGCACCCGGCCTCACCCTACTAGAATCCGAAGTCAAATGTCTGCTGATGATCTGGCGCTTCTGTCACCAACCAAGGAGGGCCTACAGCAGCACCTAGATCTTATGCACAGATTCTGTCAGACCTGGGCCCTGACAGTAAATCTCAGTAAGACCAAAATAATGGTGTTCCAAAAAAGGTTCCGTCACCAGGACCACAAATACAAATTCCATCTAGACACTGTTGCCCTAGAGCACACAAAAAACTATACATACCTTGGCCTAAACATCAGCGCCACAGGTAACTTCCACACAGCTGTGAACGATCTGAGAGACAAGGCAAGAAGGGCATTCTATTCCATCAAAAGGAACATAAATTTCAACATACCAATTAGGATTTGGCTGAAAATACTTGAATCAGTCATAGAGCCCATTGCCCTTTATGGTTGTGAGGTTTGGGGTCCGCTCACCAACCAAGACCTCACAAAATGGGACAAACACCAAATTGAGACTCTGCACGCAGAATTCTGCAAAAATATCCTCCGTGTACAACGTAGAACACCAAATAATGCATGCAGAGCAGAATTAGGCCGATACCCACTAATTATCAAAATCCAGAAAGAACCGTTAAATTCTATAACCACCTATAAGGAAGCGATCCCCAAACCTTCCATAACAAAGCCATCACCTACAGAGAGATGAACCTAGAGAAGCGTCCCCTAAGCAAGCTGGTCCTGGGGCTCTGTTCACAAACACACCCTACAGAGCCCCAGGACAGCAGCACAATTAGACCCAACCAAATCATGAGAAAACAAAAAGATAATTACTTGACACATTGGAAAGAATTAACAAAAAAACTGAGCAAACTAGAATGCTATTTGGCCCTAACCAGAGAGTACACAGTGGCAGAATACCTGACCACTGTGACTGACCCAAACTTAAGGAAAGCTTTGACTATGTAGACTCAGTGAGCATAGCCTTGCTATTGAGAAAGGCCGCCGTAGGCAGACATGGCTCTCAAGAGAAGACAGGTTATGTGCTCACTGCCCACAAAATGAGGTGGAAACTGAGCTGCACTTCCTAACCTCCTGCCCAATGTATGACCATATTAGAGAGACATATTTCCCTCAGATTACACAGATCCACAAAGAATTCGAAAACAAATCCAATTTTGAAAAACTCCCATATCTACTGGGTGAAATTCCACAGTGTGCCATCACAGCAGCAAGATTTGTGACCTGTTGCCACGAGAAAAGGGCAACCAGTGAAGAACACACACCATTGTAAATACAACCCATATCTATGCTTGTTTATTTTATCTTGTGTCCTTTACCATTTGTACATTGTTAAAACACTGTATATATATAATATGACATTTGTAATGTCTTTATTGTTTTGAAACATCTGTATGTGTAATGTTTACTGTTAATTTGTATTGTTTATTTCACTTTATATATTAACTTTATATATTATCTACCTCACTTGCTTTGGCAATGTTAACACGTTTCCCATGCCAATAATGCCCTTGAATTGAATTCAGAGAGAGAGAGAGAGAGAAGGGGTACGGGAGAGAGTGAGCGAGAGAAAGAGAGAGAGAGAGAGAAGGGGCACGGGAGAGAGAGAGAAGGGGTACGGGGGAGAGAGAGAGAAGGGGTACGGGGGAGAGAGAGAGAGAGAGACCTACACCTACAGCTCATCCCTTGGCAGCAGCACTGTAGGCTACTTCCTCACCGACCTAAACCCAGAGTCTCTCAGAGCCTTCACAGTCAGCCCACTAACACCTCTCTCAGACCACAGTAAAATCACAGTGTATCTGAGAAGAGCAGAACCCAACCATGAAGCATCACAGCCCAATAAATTACATGGTACAAAACAGGCCTATAGATGGAGTGCAAATAGTACAGACATCTAGAAAAAGCAATTAGTACCCAAAAAATACAATCTCTCCTGAACAACATTTTAGCCTTAACCTTCTCCTTCAGCAATGAAGGTGTACATTTCGTCGTTTTGAACATAAACTTTATTTTTGACAAATTAGCTATTAATTTGCTCCTTGTCTAATCTAAAGAAGCATAGAGCAAACCAGAAATAACAGATAATGAAAAATGGTTTGATAATGATTGCAAAAAATCTAAGAAAGTAATTGAGAAATATATCTAATCAAAAACACAGAGATTCAGACAACATAAACATATGCCTTCAATATGGGGAAACACTGAAGCAATACAAACACACCCTAAGAACAAAAAAGGAACAGCACATTAGAAATCAGCTGGATGGAATTGAGGAATCCATAGAATCAAACCACTTCTGGGAGAATTGGAATAAATTAAACAAACCTCATCATGAGGAATTGGCTATCCAAAATGGGGATATGTGGAGAAATCACTTTGCAAACCTCTACAGCAATATAACAAAGAGCCCAGAACAAAAAGATATACAAGAAAAATTACAAATCCTTGAATCAGCAGTCAAAGACTATCAGAATCCTGTGGATACCCCAATTACAGAAGAAGAATTATTGGAAAAGCTACGCACTCTCCAACTCAAAAAGGCCTGTGGTGCTGATGGTATTTTAAATATACAGACGACAAATTCAAATTGGCTATACTCAAACTCTTCAACATTATTCCTCACTGCAGGTATTTTCCCCGATATTTGGAAACAGGGATTGATCACACCAATCTATAAAAATGAGACAAATTTGACCCAAATAATTACAGAGGAATTTGCGTTAACAGCAACTTGGGGAAAATTCTCTGCAGTGTTATAAATAGCTGACTACATCATTTCCTTGATGAACAACGTCCTGAGCAGAAGCCAGATTGGCTTTCTAAAAAATGATCGTACAACAGACCACATTTACACCCTCCACACTCTAATTGATAAACAAGTAAAGGCAAAAAAAAACATTGGAAGAATCGGCAGCACCTGGTATCATCCTACGCAATACTGAAATAAAGTGTCTGCTGTACGCAGAGGACCTGGTGCTGCTGTCTCCCACTAAAGAGAGGTTACAGCAGCACCTAGATCGTCTTCACAGGTTCTGTCAGACCTGGGCTCTGACCGTTAACCTAAAAAAAAAAATGATATTCCAAAAAAGGTCCGGAAATCAGGATGACAAATGTAAATTCTATTTGGACACAGTTCTATTAGAACAAGCCAAAATCTACACATATCTAGGACTAAATATCAGCAACACATGTAGCTTTCACATGGCTGTGAATGAGCTGAGAGACAAAGCAAGAAGAGCATTCTTTGCCATTAAAAGGAACATCAAAATCGAAATTCCAATTAGAATCTGGCTCAAACTTTTTCAATCAGTTATAGAACCAATTGCTCTATATGGCAGTGAAGTATGGGGTCCAATCCCTAATAATGAATTTACCAAATGGGACAAACATCCAATTGAAATACTGCATGCAGAGTTTTGCAAGACTATTGCAAGAAAAACTCCAAATAACGCATGTAGAGCAGAATTGGGCCAATAGCCCCTCCTCATTCAAATAGAAAAAAAGAGCCATCAAAT
The DNA here is from genome assembly GCF_013265735.2 of Oncorhynchus mykiss. Taxonomy (NCBI): domain Eukaryota; kingdom Metazoa; phylum Chordata; class Actinopteri; order Salmoniformes; family Salmonidae; genus Oncorhynchus; species Oncorhynchus mykiss. The sequence continues at coordinate 82,888,970 of NC_048576.1, read as the reverse complement.
TTTAAAACCATCTAAAAACCAGTGACCCCAAAACATTCCATCACACAGCTCTACAATGTCAAGAGATGAAACCAGAGCAGAGTCCACTCAGCCAGCTGGTTCTGAGGCTCAGTTCACCAACCCAAACCAACCCCATAGAGCCTCAGGACAGCACTCAGAAAATCTGGCCCAACCAAATCATCACAAAACAAAAATATATCACCTATTGGAAAGACACCACAAGCAATCAAAGTAAATTTGGCTCTAAACAGACAGTACATGGTGGCAGACTATCTGACCACTGTGACTGATAGAAAACTGAGGAAAACATTGACTAGTTAGACTCAGTGAGCACAGTCTGGGTATAGAGACCGGTCGTCACAGACACCCCTGGCTGCCCAGAGAGGACAGAGCACGCTCCAGGGGAGAGCTGCATTTCCTATTACACTGTGACAAATACTCAGACCTAAGAGAATATTTCTTTCCCAAAATTATAATTCAATACAAAGAATTTGAAACTATAAAAGTTGAAGAAAAAATTGAATATTTATTGGGTGAAAAGACTAAAATGTGCAGTTTTGGCAGCCAAATATGTGTCCTCCTGCCACAACCTGAGGGAGAGCCAGTGAAAAGTGCAATGTCATGTCGATAATATTTCCCCACTTGTTTTGTTTTGTCTTTCATACCACGTCATGTGTCTTCTCAGTCATGTTGACACTGGTCTACTACCATTGCTTTAATGTATTGTTGTTCTCATTAATATTGTTTTTTGTAGTTGTTGTTAATGGTAATCCCATGTCCACTACTACTATTATTATTATTGCTGTTGTCCCCACCACTATATATATTTTATATATAAATATATATTTGTATTTTATTTTTAGATATGTATACTTTGACAATGTGAGTAACAATGAACTTGCCATGTCAATAAAGTCAATTGAATTGAGAGAGAGAGAGAGAGAGAGAGAGAGAGAGAGAGAGAGAGAGAGAGAGAGAGAGAGAGAGAGAAAGGGGTACGGGAGAGAGAGACAAGGGGTACGGCAGAGAGAGACAAGGGGTACAGGGGAGAGAGGGATAGAAGGGGTACATGGGAGAGAGGGAAGGAAGGTGTACTGGAGAGAGTGAGGGACGGGGTAAAGGAGAGAGAAAGAGAGAGAGAAGGGGTACAGGAGAGAGAAAGAGAGAGAGAAGGGGTACAGGAGAGAGAGAGAGAGAGAGAGAGAGAGAGAGAGAGAGAGAGAGAGAGAGAAGGGGTACAGGAGAGAGAAAGAGAAGGGGTACATGAGAGAGAGGGATAAAGCAGAGAGAAGGGGTACAGGAGAGAGAAAGAGAGAGAGAAGGGGTACGGGAGAGAGAGGGATGTAGGAGAAAGAAGGGGTACAGGAGAGAGAGAGAAAGAGAGAGAGAGAGAGAGAGAGAGAAAGGGGTACGGGAGAGAGAGACAAGGGGTACAGGGGAGAGAGGGATAGAAGGGGTACATGGGAGAGAGGGAAGGAAGGTGTACTGGAGAGAGTGAGGGACGGGGTAAAGGAGAGAGAAAGAGAGAGAGAAGGGGTACAGGAGAGAGAAAGAGAGAGAGAAGGGGTACAGGAGAGAGAGAGAGAAGGGGTACAGGAGAGAGAGAGAGAGAGAGAGAGAAGGGGTACAGGAGAGAGAAAGAGAAGGGGTACATGAGAGAGAGGGATAAAGCAGAGAGAAGGGGTACAGGAGAGAGAAAGAGAGAGAGAAGGGGTACAGGAGAGAGAGGGATATAGGAGAAAGAAGGGGTACAGGAGAGAGAGAGAAAGAGAGAGAGAAGGGGTACAGGAGAGAGAAAGAGAGAGAGAAGGGGTACATGAGAGAAAAAGAGAGAGAGAAGGGGTACATGAGAGAGAGGGATATAGGAGAGAGAAGGGGTATGGGAGAGAGAGAGAGAGGCACAATATATCCGTGAACATATCGTAATCGGACGATATTAGCTCAAAATGCCAACATCGGCACGATGTCTAATTTAACGCCGATGTGCAAAACCGATGTTAAAGCGGACGTGCATACCTATATAACATAGGTAGATGACGTACATACCTATATAACGTAGGTAGATGACGTACATACCTATATAACGTAGGTAGATGACGTACATACCTATATAACGTAGGTAGATGAGGTACATACCTATATAACGTAGGTAGATGATGTACATACCTATATAACGTAGGTAGATGACGTACATACCTATATAACGTAGGTAGATGACGTACATACCTATATAACGTAGGTAGATGAGGTACATACCTATATAACGTAGGTAGATGATGTACATACCTATATAACGTAGGTAGATGACGTACATACCTATATAACGTAGGTAGATGAGGTACATACCTATATAACGTAGGTAGATGAGGTACATACCTATATAACGTAGGTAGATGACGTACATACCTATATAACGTAGGTAGATAACGTACATACCTATATAACGTAGGTAGACGAGGTACATACCTATATAACGTAGGTAGATGAGGTACATACCTATATAACGTAGGTAGATGAGGTACATACCTATATAACGTAGGTAGATGAGGTACATACCTATATAACGTAGATAGATGAGGTACATACCTATATAACGTAGGTAGATGAGGTACATACCTATATAACGTAGGTAGATGACGTACATACCTATATAACGTAGGTAGATAACGTACATACCTATATAACGTAGGTAGATGTACATACCTATATAACGTAGGTAGATGAGGTACATACCTATATAACGTAGGTAGATAACGTGCATACCTACATAACGTAGGTAGATGACGTACATACCTATATAACGTAGGTAGATAACGTACATACCTATATAACGTAGGTAGATGTACATACCTATATAACGTAGGTAGATGACCTACATACCTATATAACGTAGGTAGATAACGTGCATACCTACATAACGTAGGTAGATGACGTAATGACGCCATGAAAAATACAGCGCTACACAGAACAAAAGCATTAAAATATTAAGTGCACACTTCCAACAACCAAACAAGTTCAAGTCCAGCAGTCATTTGAAAAAGTAAGAACATTTCAGCGAGACAATTCAAAGGCAAAATCCATTAACGCCAAGATAAAGGAATTCATTGCCCTTGACAATCAACCCTTCTCTGTTGTGGATGTTGGCTTTCCCCGACTGGTCGAGCCCCGGTACACACTATATTTCAGAAGTTGCCCTACTAGAGTTACACAGTATTGTTGAAACGTACATCTATGATCTCACTGCTATTAGCTTCCCGACTGACATTTGGACCAGCGATGTCAGCCCCATTAGCATGCGGAGTCTGACAGCATAGTGGGTCGACAAGGATTCCGTACTGAGGAAAGTCGTATCGCATGCTGAATGTGCTGGTTCTCATACCGCTGCAGCCATTTCAATAGCATTAGAGGACATGTTTGAAACATGAACACACTCCTAGCGCCATTCGAACAACTGACTGGAGAAATAAGCTAATCAACAGTGTCTGCAGCAGACGTGATACCCTCTGTCATGGCATTGAAACGCCTGCTCAACAAAACTGCCGACAGACCGGGGGGTTAAAACTTACAAAAGTACTCGAGGCTGTGAACAAGCAATTCGGTGGCATTCTCTGAGCCTCTACTGTGTTGCCATCAAACTCGATGATAGGTACAAGGACCGCTACTTCGATGCAGACAAGGAACAGGGTTTACGTGAAATGTTACATACACAGATGGACAGGATGGAAACAGACACAGTGACAGTGTGCAGCGAGGAAGTGAGGCATCGGACAGACAGATCAGAAACTTAACTGCTTGACATGTATGATGAAATCCTGGTTGAGACTGAACAAATTAACAATGAAACAGCACAGCAAGCAAGTGAAAGAAATAGGTTTTGATTATGTTTTACTGGTAATGGGGACATACGTAAATGCCAACAAAATAACTTTTTGGTCATTGTGTGTATGGTGTGTGTGTGTGTGTGACCTTTATTTAACTAGGAAAGTCAGTTAAGAACAAATTCTTATTAACAAAAGACGGCCAAACCTGGACGACGCTTGGCCAATTGTGCGCCGCCCTATGGAAGTCCCAATCACGGATGGATGTGATACAGCCTGGATTCAAGCCAGGGACTGTAGTGACACCTCTTGCACTAAGATGCAGTGACTTACCCCGCTACGTCCATGTGTGTGTGTGTTAACTATTTAACTGTACTAGAATGTTTAAAAGGCTGCAAAGATTTTAAATATCGGTTAATGGTAACGTTTTTTTATTTGCAAGAAAAATATCGGATATCGGTATCGGCCAAAAATGTCATTCCGGTGCATCCCTAGAGAGAGAAGGGGAACAAAAGGAGTGATAACAAATGAGAAGGTGGCACAGGGGTAAAGAAAAGAGAGGTGGAGAGGTACAAAAACAGTCCAAACAAAAAGGTCAAGTTGAAGGGGAAATAATACAAAACTAAAATGAATCCTCACAGGGAGAAACTAGGAGTCATACACTGCTGACCGTGGTAATGACAGAAGGGCAGTCTTGAAGCTGAGCCAGCATGTCAAACAACCACCACTCTGAATGTCAGAGAGCACTTTAACTGGTGGTGCACACAAACACGTACGCAGATACACCTAACACACACAAACATTTAAACACACACACTAAACATAGAACCCATTTCTATGAACCTTTGTAAACCAGACAGCAGAGACTCCCTGTAGAACGGTGGTCTTCTGAGGAGACAGAGAGGCAGGGCTGAATAATGTATGAAAAGGAAAAACACTATGGATTGGATTGTTACATCTTATCAGTGACTGCAGGCTATGAAATATGAAATTCATTAGATGGTTTGCTACATAGATCTGCAAGTAATACATGTTTTGGAAGTCTGCTTGTTTCACCGTTAAAGGCACAACACAGTGAAAGATATTTGCTACCAACAATGTAGCACATAACGTGGCATACACAGCATAGTTACTGAAACCTGTGGATAACTGGGATACATAAACGCAGTGCAGTGAAGTGTTTGTACAGTTAGAGCAAGGAAATTAAACTAAACCTGTGAGTGGCAAGTTCATTTAGACTAGAGGATGAAATATGTATGGTAGTAATAAACAGCAGCAGGGACAGACAAGAACGAACTATCATCTCATTTGAGTTCCTGCCCCTGCTGTTGTTTGCTCATAGAGAGAAACACATACAGAAACACACATGTCAATTTACCCTCAAACACACGGTGAGGGCAAGCTCTGCACTAATAACCTGAGCAAAGACAAATACTCTCTCTCTACCGCTCTACCTCTCTTTCTCTCACACTCTCCACCTCTCTCTCCATTTCTTTGATGGTATATTCTCGTGGGAAAACTCTCGCTTGGTTTGTCAGGACATTAGTGTAAATTAGCACCTCATTATACCTGATGAGCCCTGCTGCAGCTAAGCTAATGACCCCTGAAACAGAGGAGGACAACACACACAAGGGAGTGTTGGATTGTTGACTGTGTGGAAAAGTGTGTGTTTCTGATGAAAACATAATAATACATTCTATTAATTTAAAATATGTGTGTGTGTGTGTGTGTGTGTGTGTGTGTGTGTGTGTGTGTGTGTGTGTGTGTGTGTGTGTGTGTGTGTGTGTGCCACATGCTGTCCCTCTGCTAGTGTTTCAATGTTACATAAGAAGGGGTGTAATGTGAATGTGAACACAGACTTGCATCGCCAGCTGAGAGCCCAGACACTCACACACTATCTTTATCTCTCTCGCTCACACACACACCCCGCAAACACACTCACTCTCCAGCGTTCTCATTCGCCCTCTCCTCCACTATTCTCTCTCTTATCATGCAGTCAGCCAGGCGTGAGACGGCACCGCTTTGGGTGTCAGGGGCTTCCTGCCAGCCTGCTGTAGCGTTAACACACGTCCAGACACAGCATGCGCTGCACTGCTGTCTGCCTGGCCTCTCATACAGCTGGTACATGCACATCGACCCAACACATCCTACGACAGCAACCCAGACATCCCAGTCAGAGCTAACATTGTCACCACTGTTAACACCATCACTAAACACTAACAGCAGACAGGCGCACACGCCCACAGCACCAACAGGAAAGCTAAGGATAGCATTAGGCCGTCATTGTAAATAAGGTGTTTTTAACTGACTTTCCTAGTTAAATAAAGGTTAAAGAAAAAATATATATAAAAATAATAATAATTAGGTCAGAGCACTTAACTCTGGCTACTGCAGCACCGCTAGCATTAGCATCTGTAGCATGACCAGAAACACCATTGTTTCCAGTAGGCTAACCTAGACATGGCCGCTAGCCCAACGGTACTGCCTGTGGGTATTTTGGGACTTGTTTGGATCCAGGTCCATGGATCTCACAGCCACACAGCCTTGAATAATGGATGGGAGGGGAAACGATGCCACAACTCACAGCCAAGGATGAGTGTGAATGCTAAACAGAAGAACTACAGTACTGAGGACAACAACCTGGACCTGGGGGGGGGGGGGGGGGGGGGGGGGGGTGTATGTATGTATGTATGTATGTATGTATGTGTGTGTGTGTGTGTTAATCTTTTTGAATATTTTTGCCTGTATGGCGTGCATATATGTAAACTTAAGGCTGTTGCCTTAGCAACCCTAGTTGCATTCATGTATTGATTTCTGACGGCTTTCAACAGTTTTAATGAACAGAATATGCAGTTGTAATACTGATCATTTGAATAACTTATGCAGCATACTATCTGCCAAGGTGGGATACCATACATACTAAAGGATTCATAAAGTCCATCTCTCTGTTGCCTCTTAGGTACACAGACTGTGGAGTATGACAGTAAGAAAGTAACTAGAAGGTAATTAACATCACATTTGTCAGAAACCCTATTGGAAGCAGAATAAAGGTTTGTGTACCTCACCAGAGTGGTCTTTACAAGAGAGGACCTCTAAGACACATCAGTGAATTGATCAGAGTAGGCATTACATCCCACACTCACACTACCAATTCAATGCCGTGCCACCGCCACTCAAACAATTTTACTCCAGACTGAAACACCAGTAGCAGTTCCCTTACAGCACAATTTTATGGATGGATTTCCTGGTGTTGTGTTGTTTAGTCCAGGTGTCCCAATGACGACAGGCTTTGAGCTGGTATTGAGTCAGTAATACAAACCCCAGGGGAGGGAGAGAGAGGTATCGAGAGAGAGAGAGAGAGAGAGAGTGAATGAGGCTTTGTTGCGAAATAGGAATCCGATTCTAGATTTAATTTTGGATTGGAGATGCTTAATATGAAAGAGAGTATACAGTCTAACCAGATACCTAGGTATTTGTAGTTGTCCACATATTCTAAGCCAGAACCGTCCAGAGTATTGATGCTAGTCGGGTGGGCGGGTGCGGGCAGCAATCGGTTGAAGAGCATGCATTTAGTTTTACTAGCATTTAAAATCAGTTGGAGGCCACGGAAGGAGTGTTGAAGCTCGTTTGGAGTTTTTTTTTATTTAAATGTTTTATTTTACCCCTTTTTCTCCCCAATTTCGTGGTATCCAATTGTTAGTAGTTACTATCTTGTCTCACCAGATGTATTCAAGTTTTCATAACAATCGGAAATCGGTATTTATGGGCGCCGATTTGCAGATTTAAAAGATTGTATATATTTTTTTTTATATATATTTTTTATACCTTTATTTAACTAGGCAAGTCAGTTAAGAACACATTCTTATTTTCAATGACGTCCTAGGAACAGTGGGTTAACTGCCTTGTTCAGGGGCAGAATGACAGATTATTACCATCTTCAGCTCGGGGGACCAATCTTGCAACCTTACAGTTAACGAGTCCAACGCAATAACGACCTGCCTCTCTCTCATTGCACTCCACAAGGAGACTGCCTGTTACGCGAATGCAGTAAGCCAAGGTAAGTTGATAGCTAGCATTAAACTTATCTTATAAAAAACGATCAATCATAATCACTAGTTAACTACACATGGTTGATGATATTACTAGATATTATCTAGCGTGTCCTGCTCTGACTGAGCATACAAGCATACAAGTATCTAAGTATCTGGTAGGCAGAAGCAGGCGCGTAAACATGAATTCAAACAGCACTTTCGTGCATTTTGCCAGCAGCTCTTCATTGTGCGTCAAGCATTGCGCTGTTTATGACTTCACGCGTATCAACTCCCGAGATGAGGCTGGTGTAACCGAAGTGAAATGGCTAGCTAGTTAGCGCGCGCTAACAGCGTTTCAAACGCCACTCGCTCTGAGCCTTCTAGTAGTTGTTCCCCTTGCTCTGCATGGGTAACGCTGCTTCGTGGCTGTTGTCGTTGTGTTGCTGGTTCGAGCCCAGGGATGAGCGAGGAGAGGGACGGAAGCTATACTGTTACACTGGCAATAATAAAGTGCCTATAAGAACATCCAATAGTCAAAGGTTAATGAATAACAAATGGTATAGAGGGAAATAGTCCTATAATAACTAAAAACTTCTTACCTGGGAATATTGAAGATTCATGTTAAAAGGAACCACCAGCTTTCATATGTCATCATGTTCTGAGCAAGGAACTGAAACGTTAGCTTTCTTACATAGCACATATTGCACTTTTACTTTCTTCTCCAACACTTAGTTTTTGCATTATTTAAACCAAATTGAACATGTTTCAATATTTACTTGAGGCTAAATTGATTTTATTGATATATTATATTAAGTTAAAATAAGTGTTCATTCAGTATTGTTGTAATTATCATTATTACAAATAAATAAATAAAAATCGATTAATCGGTATCAGCTTTTTTGGTCGTCTAATAATCGGTATTGGCGTTGAAAAATCAGAATCGGTCGACCTCTAATACAGAATGGTGTCGTCTGCGTAAAGGTGGATCAAGGAGTCACCCGCAGCAAGAGCGACATTGTTGATGTATACAGAAAAGAGTCGGCCCAAGAATTTAACCCTGTGGCACCCCCATTGACACTGCCAGAGGTCCGGACAACAGGCCCTCCAATTTGACACACTGAACTCTTTCTGAGAAGTAGTTGGTGAACCAGGCGAGGCAGTCATTTGAGAAACCAAGGCTGTTGAGTCTGCCGATAAGAATACGGTGATTGACAGAGTCGAAAGCCTTGGCAGTACGGTCAGTACAGTACGGTCTTTTATCGATGGCGGTTATGATATCGTTTACTACCTTGAGCGTGGCTGATGTGCACCCGTGAATTTGCTAGTAAACCGGATTGCACAGTGGAGAAGGTACGGTGGGATTCGAAATGTTCAGTGATCTGTTTGTTAACTTTGCTTTCGAAGACTTTTGAAAGGCAGAGCAGGATGGATATAGGTCTGTAACAGTTTGGGTCTAGAGTGTCACCCCCTTTGAAGAGGGGGATGACCGCGGATGATACAAAAGAGAGGTTGACTAGTAATAGTCTGGAGGACTATAGTACTAAAGGACACATTTTTACAGGTCTAATGTCCATTGCTCATGTTTCTTGGCCCAAGCAAGTCTCTTCTTCTTATTGGTGTCCTTTAGTAGTGGTTTCTTTGCAGCAATTCGACCATGAAGGCCTGATTAACAGTCTCCTCTGAACAGTTGATGTTGAGACGTGTCTGTTACTTGAACTGTGTGAAGCATGTATTTGAGGTGCAGTTAACTCTAATGAACTTATCCTCTGCAGCAGAGGTAACTCTGGGTCTTCCTTTCCTGTGGCGGTCCTCATGAAAGATAGTTTCATCTTAGCGCTTGATGGTTTTGGAGCTGCACTTAACCTTCAAGCCATTTACCCTTCAAATAGATCAGCAAATCTAACACTTTCAATACATGGTGAATTTTAGGTTTGAGGACTCATATTTCTTCCCCAAAGTACAAAATATATTATAAATAATTGACTTTCTTGACCACCAATCACCCGCTGTAAAAGATTAGTTGAAAAAAAATAAAGAGTTTAGTTACAAACTCAATATGGGTGTTTACCAGAATGGTGTGACTTAGATGTGGTCCTGTTGGAAGGCTATAGTGTTTACAGTGAGCTGGGATAGCCTCAGCCCACTGAACTCCAGTTAACAGCAGGTTAAAGCAGCTAAAGCCTCTAACCAAGGAGAACAGGCCAACAAGGCCCAGAGCATGCTGCAGCCCAGGTCAGGACCAGCAGCAAGATCAAAAGAGCGGCTGGCTGCCATACAGAGATTAAAGAGAGAGTGTGTAGGTGTTGTAGTGTCTGTATGTGTTTATGTCGGTGCGTGTGTATCCGTGTGTGTATGTATGTGGTCAGGTGAAAGTTGTCAGGGTAACAAAGGGAAAGAGAAGGCCATGATAGAAAAGGGGGTAGTGGGAGAGACAGAAAAAGAGGGAGATAGAGGTAGAGAGGTGAAAGATAAGGCATCAGTAGCTACTGCACACAGGAAGGAAGTGTTACGCATCTAATATGCTGATAAAGAAGAAGACATCAATCATCATGTTATGATATAGAGGCATCACTGTTTACAGTTTAGAATCCATCTGGCTATCTATATATCACTTTAGTGGAAACCAAGACTGTTCTCAGGGCAGATCTGCCGGTTTTGACTTGCAGAAGTCATTTTTCGTAGCAGGTTAGGAGATCTTATGCAGCAGATTAGGATAATTAACGTGGCAGGTTAGGAGAGTTAGGTTAAGGTTAGAAAAGGGGTTATCAAAAATTGTCTACAACGCATATCTAGTTACAACCAGGCATGCCCTAAGAACAGTCTTGGTTTCCACTAATGGGATGCACTAATGCAATGCTCATCCATCTGTGTCTATGTAGGAAGAGTGAGGATCATCAACCAAAGCTGTGAGGTAGCACTAGCACCCTAGGTCATAGAGGCTGAAAAGGGAAAAATGGACTAACCTGCTTACGTGGGAAACAGATGCAGCCCTGAGTACTGGATTACTGATCAAAAAAAGAAGCCATTTTTAGAACAAGGGCATCACTGAGAAGAAAGAAAATTGCATTTACATATATCCCAACAGTGAGCAACAATGCCAAATGTATCATAACCGTTACAGATAACGAATCCTAATTGCTAAATTGACTCATATATTAAAAAACAAGTGCAATTTAAGATGAATTTATTGAACCTGTAATATCAACTGGTTATATTATATATTGGGACCTAATCTTCAAAAAGGTAGTAACCTCAGCTGTGTGGCACTTCTTGTAGAAGCCTATGGCTGTGTAATGGCATAGCCTTCTTTTGTTAATTTAGCCGACAAGAAGCTCTTATTTCCAGAGCCCTTATCACAGTCTAGACAACTATTTTATAGTAAAAAACATAACGTAATATAACATCATAAAATAGAACAGAATAGTGCGAAGTGATTCACATCTCGCGTCTGAACAGGTATTCTCAGAGTGATCATTTCAAACGGGGCTCAATTTAGCAAGTTGAAAGAGACATTTTTCATGGTTACGAACCAAAATCGGTCTTCTTTTCGATATACTTCTATTTAGTTTATTATGCCAGTTCCTTGGAATTTTCTAAAATGATCAACAATTCTACATTGAACACTGCATAGGGATGAGTTATGGCCGGGGCATCTGTTTGGTGAGTAGGCCTAGGTTTAAAGATTCTGATGAAAATATGCTCTTTGTCTTTATCAAACTAATGTTTTTGCATGTTTTCAGTGTGGAACCTGTCTATTTTTAGGGAAGGTAATAGTCTAGACCAGGTATTCCCAAACTGGGGTATAACTGGCATTTATTATATTTTTCAATGGGGCTTTACATTTGGGTGAGGTTTTTTTTCCTCGTCTAAGTAGCCTCATTTCACTGCAAAAAATAACATTAAACCATCTAGTGTTCAGCGAAATAACAACACAATGTCAAATACAGGTAGCCTAGTCAAATAATTAACATCCAATCACATTAACTGTTACTCTCTCGCTGGAATTCCACTAACAGTCCATATGTAGCCAAACGTAGCTGCTGCTCATATTGGTATCTGTTTTGATGGCTCAAAAGCCATGACAGGGAGACATAGTGGAGTGGTAATGCACGTACAAGCGGTTACTCCCGAAGCCACTTGGGTACACTGCAGCATCGACCGAGGGGCTCTTGCTGCCAATGGAATGCCTGACAGCTTGAAAGACGTTTTGGACACTACAGTGAAAATGGTTAACTTTGTTAAAGCAAGGCCCCTGAACTCTTGTGCATTTTCTGCACTATGCAATGCTATGGGCAGCGACCATATACAGAAGTGTGCTGGTTATTAATGAGCAAAGTATTGACACGTTTTTTTAAATTGAGAGACGAGCTTAAAGTTTTATTTACTGACCACAATTTTCACTTGTCTGGCCGCTTGCATGATAACTTTACGCCAGAATGATCTGAATCTAGGATTACAGGGACAACTTTATTCAATGTGCGGGACGAAATTGAGGCTATGATTAAGAAGTTGGAGCTCTCCTCTGTCTGCATTAACAAGGACAACACACAGGTCTTTCCATAATTGTATGCTTTTTTGTGCGCAAATTAACTCAAGTTTACGGACAATGTCAAATGTGATATATAGCGAAGCACCTGAGTGAGATGGGTGCGCAATTACGAAGGTACTTTCCCAAAACAACTGGATTTGTTATCCCTTTCATGCCCTGTCTCCAGTCCACTTACTGATATCTGAACAAGAGGGCCTCATCGAAATTGCAACAAGCGGTTGTGTAAAAACTGAATTTAATCAGAAGCCACTGCCAGATTTCTGGATTGGGCTGTGCTCATAGTATCCTGCCTTGGCAAATCATGGTGTTAATTGGCTCCTGTTGCTGAAAGCATGAATGTGTTTAACTATACTTGTGGGGACCAGAATTCCCCACAATGATAGTAAATGGGGTTTAGGTTAGGGTAAGGGTTAGGGAAAATAGGATTGTGAATGGGACTGAATCCCCACAGAATTACTTATACAAGAGTGTGTGTCTCTGTGTGTGTGTGCATCCATGCATGTGAGTGTGCTAGTTTGCACATCACTAACACATACTGTATATTTGTGTGTGCTCTGAGTGACTGATCACAGCTCGGGATGGACATGAGTACTCAAACTGTCTTCAAAACTCCATCATAAAACAGAGATCAATGTTTTTTCAAATACTGTAAAACTACTTGGTCAAAATGTTGGCTTGAAGACAACGTTCATTTGCTTTGACTCCAGTGTCCCATTTGTGCATTTGCGGGACACAACAGAAAATAAACCCACCATGTCTCACTCACTCAATTGCGTTCCGACCGCTCCATCTACACAAGCCTGCTGTGTGCACCTACAGATACTGTATATGTCTATAAAACTAGAAACACGTATCTAACTGAGGGGTACCACATTCCTTGACAAAACGTTGACAGTTTTAACGCAAATTCAAAATAGACTGGTTGATTGATGTAGAGAAATAAATGTGTGTTCCAACAATGAGCTGCAGGTTTGGAAAAATTGGGTAATTTTCTGTGTAGGCTACTTTGCGGGTTTCTTTAGTTACCACATCCATGGGCTATATCGTAAAAATACTTTTTGGTCTTAATTTAAGGTTAGCAGTGGTTAAGGTTAGGGTTATTTTTTATTTATTTTACCCCTTTTTCTCCCCAATTTCGTGGTATCCAATTGTTTAGTAGCTACTATCTTGTCTCATCGCTACAACTCCCGTACGGGCTCGGGAGAGACGAAGGTTGAAAGCCATGCGTCCTCCGATACACAACCCAACCAAGCCGCACTGCTTCTTAACACAGCGCGCATCCAACCCAGAAGCCAGCCACACCAATGTGTCGGAGGAAACACCGTGCACCTGGCAACCTTGGTTAGCGCGCACTGCGCCCGACCCGCCACAGGAGTCGCTGGTGCGCGATGAGACAAGGATATCCCTACCCGGCCAAGCCCTCCCTAACCTGGACGACGCTAGGCCAATTGTGCGTCGCCCCACGGACCTCCCGGTCGCGGCCGGTTACGACAGAGCCTGGGCGCGAACCCAGAGTCTCTGGTGGAACACGTGGTGCTGCAGTACAGCGCAGATTAGAGTTATTTTGATCTGATTATAAGAAGAGAAGTTGCAGAAACAGGTACGGTTTATGACTTCGTGGCTGTGGTAACTAATGTTAGTGACGATCCTACTTAGCGAACTGCTAGTGGCATTTAGAATTGGTTAGTCTTGGCCAGTGGTCCCCAAACTTTAAATAGTCCCGTATCCCTTCAAACATTCAACCTCCAGCTCCATACCGTCTCTAGCACCAGGGTCAGCACACTCTCAAATATTGTTTTTTTACCATCATTGTAAGCCTGCCACACACACACACACTATACGATACATTTATTAAACATAAGAATGAGTTTGAGTTGTTGTCACAACCCTGCTCATGGGAAGTGACAAAGAGCTCTTGTAGGACCAGGGCACAAATACTAATATTCAATAATTTTGCTCTTTATTTAACCATCTTACATATAAAACCATATGTGTTCATCGAAAATTGTGAATACCTCACCACAGGTTAATGGGAAGGGTGTGCTTGAAAGGATGCACATAACTCTGTAATGTTGGGTTATATTGGAGAGAGTCTAAGTCTTATATCATTTTCTACACACAGTCCGTGCCTGTATTTAGTTTTCATGCTAGTGAGGGCCGAGAATCAACTTTCACATAGGTACGTGGTTGCAAAGGGCATCAGTGTCTTAAATTTGAATTGATACAAAAGCACACATACATGTACTATGTGATACAGTACAGAAACACACTCTGTCCCCTCCTTCTGTGTCCATGATGAAGCACGTCTCCAGGCAGGCTGCTGAGGTAATGGGCCATATTCATCTTCTCTCCCTCTTCCTGCTGGCTTTACCACCTAGTCCATCTCTCTCTCTGCTGGCTTTACAACCTAGTCCCTCTCTCTCTCTCTGCTGGCTTTACCAACTAGTCCATCTCTCTCTCTGCTGGCTTTACCACCTAGTCCATCTCTCTCTCTCTGCTGGCTTTACCACCTAGTCCATCTCTCTCTCTCTGCTGGCTTTACCACCTAGTCCATCTCTCTCTCTCTGCTGGCTTTACCACCTAGTCCATCTCTCTCTCTCTGCTGGCTTTACCACCTAGTCTATCTCCATCTCTCTCTCTCTGCTGGCTTTACCACCTAGTCCATCTCTCTCTCTCTGCTGGCTTTACCACCTAGTCCATCTCTCTCTCCCTGCAGGACTTACCACCTAGTCCATCTCTCTCTCTCTGCTGGCTTTACCACCTAGTCCATCTCTCTCTCTGCTGGCTTTACCACCCAGTCCATCTCTCTCTCTGCTGGCTTTACCACCTAGTCCATCTCTCTCTCTCTGCTGGCTTTACCACCTAGTCCATCTCTCTCTCTGCTGGCTTTACCACCTAGTCCATCTCTCTCTCTGCTGGCTTTACCACCTAGTCCATCTCTCTCTCTCTGCTGGCTTTACCACCTAGTCCATCTCTCTCTCTGCTGGCTTTACCACCTAGTCCATCTCTCTCTCTGCTGGCTTTACCACCTAGTCCATCTCTCTCTCTCTGCTGGCTTTACCACCTAGTCCATCTCTCTCTCTGCTGGCTTTACCACCTAGTCCATCTCTCTCTCTCTGCTGGCTTTACCACCTAGTCCATCTCTCTCTCTGCTGGCTTTACCACCTAGTCCATCTCTCCCTGCTGGCTTTACCACCTAGTCCATCTCTCTCTCTCTCTCTGCTGGCTTTACCACCTAGTCCATCTCTCCCTGCTGGCTTTACCACCTAGTCCATCTCTCTCCCTGCTGGCTTTACCACCTAGTCCATCTCTCTCTCTGCTGGCTTTACCACCTAGTCCATCTCTCTCTCTGCTGGCTTTACTACCTAGTCCATCTCTCCACATAGTCCATCTCTCTCTCTCTCTCTCTCTCTCTCTCTCCCTGCTGGCTTTACCACCTAGTCCATCTCTCTCTCTGCTGGCTTTACCACCTAGTCCATCTCTCTCTCTGCTGGCTTTACCACCTAGTCCATCTCTCTCTCTGCTGGCTTTACCACCTAGTCCATCTCTCTCTCTCGGCTTTACCACCTAGTCCATCTCTCTGTCCATCTCTCTGTCCATCTCTCTCTCTCTCGGCTTTACCACCTAGTCCATCTCTCTGTCCATCTCTCTGTCCATCTCTCTCTCTCTCTCTTCCTGCTGGCTTTACCACCTAGTCCATCTCTCTGTCCATCTCTCTCTCTCTCCAACTCTTCCTGCTGGCTTTACCACCTAGTCCATCTCTCTCTCTGCTGGCTTTACTACCTAGTCCATCTCTCTGTCCATCTCTCTGTCCATCTCTCTCTCTCTCCAACTCTTCCTGCTGGCTTTACCACCTAGTCCATCTCTCTGTCCATCTCTCTGTCCATCTCTTTCTCTCTCCAACTCTTCCTGCTGGCTTTACCACCTAGTCCATCTCTCTGTCCATCTCTCTGTCCATCTCTCTCTCTCTCCAACTCTTCCTGCTGGCTTTACCACCTAGTCCATCTCTCTCTCTGCTGGCTTTACTACCTAGTCCATCTCTCTCTCTCGGCTTTACCACCTAGTCCATCTCTCTGTCCATCTCTCTGTCCATCTCTCTCTCTCTCTGCTTTACCACCTAGTCCATCTCTCTGTCCATCTCTCTGTCCATCTCTCTCTCTCTCTCTCTTCCTGCTGGCTTTACCACCTAGTCCATCTCTCTGTCCATCTCTCTCTCTCTCGGCTTTACCACCTAGTCCATCTCTCTGTCCATCTCTCTCTCTCTCGGCTTTACCACCTAGTCCATCTCTCTGTCCATCTCTCTCTCTCTCTCTCTTCCTGCTGGCTTTACCACCTAGTCCATCTCTCTCTCCCTGCTGGCTTTACTACCTAGTTTCTCTCTCTCTCTCTCGGCTTTACCACCTAGTCCATCTCTCTGTCCATCTCTCTGTCCATCTCTCTGTCCATCTCTCTGTCCATCTCTCTCTCTCTCTCTCTCTCTCCCTCTCTCCCTCTCTCCCTCCCTCTTCCTCTTCCTGCTGGCTTTACCACCTAGTCCATTTCTCCCTGCTGGCTTTACCACCTAGTCCATTTCTCTCTCTCTCTCTCTGCTGGCTTTACCACCTAGTCCATTTCTCTCTCTCTCTCTCTGCTGGCTTTACCACATAGTCCATTTCTCTCTCTCTGCTGGCTTTACCACCTAGTCCATTTCTCTCTCTCTCTGCTGGCTTTACTACCTAGTCTCTCTCTCTCTCTCTCTCTCTCTCTCTCCCTCTTCCTGCTGGCTTTACCACCTAGTCCATCTCTCTCTCTCTCTGCTGGCTTTACTACCTAGTCTCTCTCTCTCTTCCTGCTGGCTTTACCACCTAGTCCATCTCTCTGTCCATCTCTCTGTCCATCTCTCGCTCTCTCTCCTTTACCACCTAGTCCATCTCTCCATCTAGTCCATCTCTCCATCTAGTCCATCTCTCCATCTCTCCCTGCTGGCTTTACCACCTAGTCCATCTCTCCCTGCTGGCTTTACCACCTAGTCCATCTCTCCATCTCTCCCTGCTGGCTTAACCACCTAGTCCATCTCTACATCTAGTCCATCTCTCCCTGCTGGCTTTACCACATAGTCCATCTCTCCAACTCTCCCTGCTGGCTTTACAACCTAGTCCACCTCTCCCTGCTGGCTTTACAACCTAGTCCATCTCTCCATCTAGTCCATCTCTCCATCTAGTCCATCTCTCCATCTAGTCCATCTCTCCATCTCTCCCTGCTGGCTTTACCACCTAGTCCATCTCTCCATCTAGTCCATCTCTCCATCTCTCCCTGCTGGCTTTACCACCTAGTCCATCTCTCCATCTAGTCCATCTCTCCCTGCTGGCTTTACCACCTTGTCCATCTCTCCATCTAGTCCATCTCTCCCTGCTGGCTTTACCACATAGTCCATCTCTCCATCTAGTCCGTCTCTCCCTGCTGGTTTTACCACCTAGTCCATCTCTCCATCTAGTCCATCTCTCCATCTAGTCCATCTCTCCATCTCTCCCTGCTGGCTTTACCACCTAGTCCATCTCTCCATCTAGTCCATCTCTCCCTGCTGGCTTTACCACCTTGTCCATCTCTCCATCTAGTCCATCTCTCCCTGCTGGCTTTACCACATAGTCCATCTCTCCATCTAGTCCGTCTCTCCCTGCTGGTTTTACCACCTAGTCCATCTCTCCATCTAGTCCATCTCTCCATCTAGTCCATCTCTCCATTTCTCCCTGCTGGCTTTACCACC
This sequence comes from Oncorhynchus mykiss, assembly GCF_013265735.2. Classification (NCBI taxonomy): domain Eukaryota; kingdom Metazoa; phylum Chordata; class Actinopteri; order Salmoniformes; family Salmonidae; genus Oncorhynchus; species Oncorhynchus mykiss. The sequence continues at coordinate 82,870,829 of NC_048576.1, read as the reverse complement.
TAGTCCATCTCTCCATCTAGTCCATCTCTCCCTGCTGGCTTTACCACCTAGTCCATCTCTCCATCTCTCCCTGCTGGCTTTACCACCTAGTCCATCTCTCCATCTAGTCCATCTCTCCATATCTCCCTGCTGGCTTTACCACCTAGTCCATCTCTCCATCTAGTCCATCTCTCCATCTCTCCCTGCTGGCTTTACCACCTAGTCCATCTCTCCATCTCTCCCTGCTGGCTTTACCACCTAGTCCATCTCTCCATCTAGTCCATCTCTTCATCTCTCCCTGCTGGCTTTACCACCTAGTCCATCTCTCCCTGCTGGCTTTACCACCTAGTCCATCTCTCCATCTAGTCCATCTCTCCCTGCTGGCTTTACCACCTAGTCCACCTCTCCCTGCTGGCTTTACCACCTAGTCCATCTCTCCACCTAGTCCATCTCTCCCTGCTGGCTTTACCACATAGTCCATCTCTCCATCTCTCCCTGCTGGCTTTACCACATAGTCCATCTCTCCATCTCTCCCTGCTGGCTTTACCACCTAGTCCATTTCTCCATCTCTCCATGCTGGCTTTACCACATAGTCCATTTCTCCATCTCTCCATGCTGGCTTTACCACCTAGTCCATTTCTCCATCTAGTCCATCTCTCCCTGCTGGCTTTACCACATAGTCCATCTCTCTCTCCCTGCTGGCTTTACCACCTAGTCCATCTCTCTATGCCTTGACATCCACTTTTCTCTCACCCTCTTTACTGACTGACTGGGGCTCCATCACGTTCTCTTTTTCGCTCACGTCCCTCCGTCTTCACTGACTCAAGCGCTCCTCTTCTCTCTCGAAAAGCGCACCACTGTCCAGAGAACACCATAATTCACTACTTCACATTATCCACACTATTGCAGTGTCTTTTAAATAAACAGCAGGGCATGCACATTTCAAGCCAGGCCTCACCCCAGGTTTATTCTGCTGAACAGGTTGCTTTCCTGTCTCTGGGGTGTTTTAGAGGGGCGGACCAGGGAGAGTGTGTTAGCAGTGGTTCCCGTGCGCTTTAACAGACTGAGCCGTGCCCTGTAGGGAGTGTAAAGTGGCTTCGTAGTGGCACATTAACGATGAATGGATCCATTCACATTAAGGATGTAATATTGGGCATGGGGATTTCAAATGGAGTGAAATGCACAATTTTAAAACAAATACAATTTTTAGTGAGAGGAAACAATGTAGCCTACCCCCCTACTTGTTGGTGTTCTGTTCTGCTCTGATGGTGGGACATTTTTACATTTAAGTTATTTAGCAGACACTCTTATCCAGAGTGACTAGGGTTAAGTGTCTTGCTCAAGGGCACATCGACACATTTTTCAGTAGGCTCAGGGATTCGAACCAGCGACCTTTCGGTTGCTGGCCCAACACTTTTAACCTCTAGGCTATCTGACACCCAATAAACTTACTTCAAGTGGATATATCCCTTCGTAGGGATCAAGGTTAAACACAGACACAACAATGTAGACATAGGCAATTGGCCATGTAGCTAGACTAATCTATTACAACCAGCCAGTCAGATGAGGCCACAGTTTGTGTAGTGCATAAATGTGGTGCTGAAAATACACCATTGTGGTTGTAATCCTTGGCCAGGCTGGGTCAGATGTATTGCTAATTAGCATCTGTTATACAGAGCCCCTAGTCTGGCTGCTATCATCAGGCCATGCTGGCTGGCTCTCATTAAGGTTGAGTGTGTGATAGGGCCCACCCTGGCATCAAGCTGAGGGGATGCTACTGTAGAACTGTCACATTGAGCTGCATTCAGTCTGGCAGACACTGATGTAGCCTGTCACTGTGATCAATCAGTGTTTAATCAGGGCTGTAATAATCACACAGAGGGAGCATTACTTAACACAATCAGAATCACATTCACACATTATAAACACATAAACACACACACACACACACACCTTCACAGTTAATTACACACACACACACACACACACACACCACACACACACACACACTACACAGACTTTTCAATTATTCAAATGTATTTACATTTAGAATCTGACGCTCACACAAATGCAATCTGTATTCACATGTGTAAATACATTTCAAATGTACACAAATACACATTGACACTATGAATAGAATGGAAAAACACATTTGTGCTTTCTCTTTTGTGTGGTATTCTATTCTGTTCCAGTTCCATCTGTCACATCACACTGACGCCCATGTTCCCACAATCCTCCCTGTGGTCATTCATCACAATGTCACTCAAACTCTGGTCCCTGTTGTGTCATGGTAATGCTCCAGTGTGTGTGTGTTTCTGTTTCTGTGAATCTTTTTGCCTTGGTAGAAGGATATATATTTTTTTTTTCTGACAAAGGAAGGGGCAGAGTGGAAAGAGAAAGAGAGAGACCAAGGAAACAGGCAGTGGGCAGAGATGACAGTGCATTCTCTTGAAGACTATCAACATGATTCAGATTCAGAGTGTTTAACAGTCACATGTACAGGGTTGCAGGTGTGATTTCAGGGTACAATGAAAATCTTAGGCTCCAAGCTCCAACATTCTCCCTGACACAGGTCAAATTGAGAGTCACAAGATAAGAATAACTAAAAAGCCACTGAGAGTATATTACTCGCTAATGTTCAGTCTCTGGAAAATAAAGTAGACATGCTCTGTTTCACGGAATCATGGCTCTCTCCGGATATACTGTCCCCGTCCATACAGCCAGCTGGGTTCTCAGTAGATTGCGCAGACAGGAATAAAGAACCCCCCTGGGAAGAAGAAAGGCGGGGTTGTATGTTTCATGATTAACTACACACGGTGTGATTGTGATAACGTACAGAAACTCAAGTCATTTTGTTCATGCGTCCTAGAATACCTCAGAATCAAATGCCGACCGTATTACCTCCCAAGATAATTATCTTTGGTTATAGTCACAGCCAAACTGGAACCCACATATCCTGAGGCCACATTTATTGTGGCTGGGGATTTTAACAAAGCAAATTTGAGGAAAATGCTTCCAAAGTTCTAACAACACATTGACTGTAGCACTCGCGCTCCTAAAACACTAATGACTCCATTTTGCTCATCCCTTCCTATAGGCAGAAACTCAAACAGTAAGTACCCGTGCTAAGGTCTATTCAATGCTGGTCTGACCAATCAGAATCCATGCTTCAAGATTGTTTTGATCACGCGGACTGGGATATGTTCCAGATAGCCTCTGAGAATAACATTGATGTATACACTGACACGGTGACTGAGTTAATCAGGAAGTGTATAGCAGATGTTGTTCCCACTGTGACCATTAAAACCTACCCAAATCAGAAATTGTGGATAGATGGCAGCATTCGCGCAAAACTGAAAGCGCAGACCACTGAATTTAACCATGTCAAGGTGACTGGGAATATGGTTGAATACAAACAGAGTAGTTATTCCCTCCGTAAGGCAATCAAACAGGCAAAACGTCAGTACAGAGACAAAGTGGGCTCGCAATTCAATGGCTCAGAGACAAGACGTATGTGGCTGGGTCTACAAACAATCACGGATTACAAAGGGAAAACCAGCCACGTTGCGGAACCCGACGTCTTCCTCCTGTCCACCATTATTCCTGTACCCAAGAAAGCAAAGGTAACTGAACTAAATTACTATCTCTCCCTTCTATCATCATGAAGTGCTTTGAGAGGCTAGTTAAGATTAATTTCACCTCTAACTTACCTGACACCCTAGACCCATTTCAATTTGCATATGTCCCCAATAGATCCACAGACGATGCAATCGCCATCGCACTGCACACTGCCCTATCCCGCGCCCAGGTGGTGAAGGTAGGAAACAGCACCTCCACAGCGCTGATCCTCAACAAAGGGGCCCCACAAGGGTGCGCGCTCAGCCCCCTCCTGTACTCCCTCTTCACCCATGACTGAGTGGCCACGCACGCCTCCAACTCAATCATCAAGTTTGCAGACGACACAACAGTTGTAGGCCTGATTACCAACAATGATGAGACAGCCTACAGAGAGGAGGTGAGGGCCCTGTCAGAGGGGTGCGAGGAAAATAACTTTTCCCTCAACGTCAACAAAACTTAGTGGAGAAGGTGAAAAGCTTAAAGTTCCTCAGCGTACACATCACAACGATCTGAAATGGTCCAGCCACATAGACAGTGTGGTGAAGAAGGCGCAACAGCATCTCTTCAACCTCAGGAGGCTTAAGAAATTTGGCTTGGTCCCTAAGACCCTCACAATGTTTTACAGATGCACAATTGAGAGCATCCTGTCGGGCTGTATCACTGCCTGGTACGGCCATCACTAGCCAGCAACCACTCTTTTACTCAACCCTGCACCTTAGAGGCTGCTGCCCTATATACATAGACATGGAATCACTGGTCACTTTAATAATGGAACACTAGACACTTTAATAATGTTTACATCCTGCCTTACTCAATTCATATGTATATACTGAATTCTATTCTTCTGTATATTAGTCAATGCCACTCCGACATTGTTCGTCCAAATATTTCTATACAGTACCTGTCAAAGGTTTGGACACACCTATTCATTCAAGGTTTTTGCTTTATTTTTACTATTTTCTACATTTTAGAATAATAGTGAAGACATCAAACCTTTGAAATACCACATATGGAATCATGTCGTAACTAAAAAAAGTGTTAAACAAATAAAAATATTTTTCACTGATGACCCAACACACCTCCAGGCTGTGTAAGTGCTATTTGACCAAGAAGGAGAGTGATAGAGTACTGCATCAGATGACCTGGCCTCCACAATCACCTGACCTTAACCCAATTGAGATGGTTTGGGATGAGTTGGACTGCAGAGTGAAGGAAAAGCAACCAACAAGTGCTCAGCATATGTGGGAACTCCTTCAAGACTGTGCAAGGTTGTCATCAAGTCAAAGGGTGGCTACTTTGAAGAAACTGAAATATAAAATATATTTTGATTTGTTTAACACTTTTTTGGTTACTACATGATTCCATGTGTTATTTTATAGTTTGATGTCTTCACTATTATTCTACAATGTAAACAACAGTAAAAAATAAAAACCCTAGAATGAGTAGGTGTGTCCTAACTTTTGACCAGTACTGTATTTCTTAACTCCATTCTTTTACTTTAGATTTGTATGTATTGTTGTGAATTGTTAGATATTACTGCACTGTCGGAGCTAGGAACACAAGCATTTCGCTAAATGCGCAATAACATCTGCTAAATATGTGTATGTAACCAATACAATTTGATTTGAAGAAACGTCACTAGTACATAAATCACTACAGGGACTAGCAAGTATGACTACAGAGCATTCTTAGGTCAATATTTACACCCAAAGGATCCAACAGAGTTAACAGGAAATTACATATTGTCCAAACGGAGATTCCCAAAAGATTACTAGGTTACAGAATCACCATTGAAGAATGACTAATTCCTGACAGAATTATAAATGAGTCACTGAGACCACCCCAATAATACCAGGGAAGCTATTACATTACACATCACTGTTGCCTTGCCAGTTAGTCTTTGTGCAGTGACAGTGAGTGTGTTCCGAGATGAAAAACCAAGATATGAATCCATCTGTGACTACAAAACTGGGCGACCTGGATACCTCAACTCAGACAATCTACAAGCTGCCAGTATGCTAGTTTAGACAGAGAGTGATGTCTTTGATATTCTCCTTTAATGACAAAAATGATTACACTCCTCAAAGGGAACCTCATCAAAGCAGATCAGAGCCTAAAGGCATGTCTACAGCAGGGCCTGTGTGTGTGCTACGGCTCTATGGCTACAAGACAAAAAGCACTGAGGAAAACTCATTAGCAGCAACCTGTACATATACTACAGCCTGTGCATGGTCTGGAGAACTTGTGGGCTACAAACTGTAGCTGGGCAAGAGCTGTAACTGGGCAAGAGCTGTAACCGGGCAACAAGAGCTATAACTGGGCCACAAGAGCTATAACTGGCCAACTAGACCTGTACGTGGACAAGAGCAGTAACTGGTCAACAAGAGCTGTTACTGGTCAACAAGAGCTGTCCCTGGGCAACTAGAGATGTCCCTGGGCAACTAGAGATGTCCCTGGGCAACTAGAGATGTACGTGGACAAGAGCTGTAACTGGGCAACAACAGCTGTAACTGGCCAACAAGAGATGTAACTGGCCAACTAGAGCTGTATGTGGACAAGAGCAGTAACTGGGCAACAACATCTGTAACTAGCCAACAAGAGATGTAACTGGCCAACAAGAGATGTAACTGGCCAACTAGAGCTGTATGTGGACAAGAGCAGTAACTGGGCAACAAGAGCTGTAACTGGGCAACAAGAGCTGTAACTGGCCAACTAGAGCTGTATGTGGACAAGAGCAGTAAGTGGGCAACAAGAGCTGTAACTGGCCAACAAGAGCTGTAACTGGCCAACAAGAGATGTAACTGGCCAACAAGAGCTGTAACTGGGCAACAAGAGCTGTAACTGGGCAACAAGAGCTGTAACTGGGCAACAAGAGCTGTAACTGGGCAACAAGAGCTGTAACTGGGCAACAATAGCTGTAACTGGGCAACAACAGCTGTAACTGGCCAACAACAGCTGTAACTGGCCAACAACAGCTGTAACTGGCCAACAAGAGATGTATGTGGACAAGAGCAGTAACTGGGCAACAACAGCTGTAACTGGGCAACAACAGCTGTAACTGGGCAACAACAGCTGTAACTGGCCAACTAGAGCTGTAACTGGGCAACAACAGCTGTAACTGGCCAACAAGAGCTGTAACTGGGCAACAACAGCTGTAACTGGTCAAGAAGAGCTGTTACTGGTCAACAAGAGCTGTCCCTGGCCAACTAGAGCTGTATGTGGACAAGAGCAGTAACTGGGCAACAACAGCTGTAACTGGGCAACAACATCTGTAACTGGCCAACAAGAGATGTAACTGGCCAACATGAGATGTAACTGGCCAACTAGAGCTGTATGTGGACAAGAGCAGTAACTGGGCAACAAGAGCTGTAACTGGGCAACAACAGCTGTAACTGTTCAACAACAGCTGTAACTGGGCAACAAGAGCAGTAACTGGGAAACAACAGCTGTAACTGGCCAACAAGAGATGTAACTGGCCAACATGAGATGTAACTGGCCAACTAGAGCTGTATGTGGACAAGAGCAGTAACTGGCCAACAAGAGATGTAACTGGGCAACAACAGCTGTAACTGGTCAACAAGAGCTGTAACTGGGCAACAACAGCTGTAACTGGCCAACAAGAGATGTAACTGGCCAACTAGAGCTGTATGAGGACAAGAGCAGTAACTGGGCAACAACAGCTGTTACTGGGCAACTAGAGTTGTAACTGGGCAACAACAGCTGTAACTGGGTAACAAGAGCTGTAACTGGGCAACTAGAGTTGTAACTGGGTAACAACAGCTGTAACTGGGTAACAAGAGCTGTAACTGGGTAACAAAAGCTGTAACTGGGCAACTAGAGTTGTAACTGGGTAACAACAGCTGTAACTGGGTAACAAGAGCTGTAACTGGGTAACAAAAGCTGTAACTGGGTAACAACAGCTGTAACTGGGTAACAAGAGCTGTAACTGGGTAACAAAAGCTGTAACTGGGCAACTAGAGTTGTAACTGGGTAACAACAGCTGTAACTGGGTAACAAGAGCTGTAACTGGGTAACAAAAGCTGTAACTGGGCAACTAGAGTTGTATGTGGACAAGAGCAGTAACTGGGCAACAACATCTGTAACTAGCCAACAAGAGATGTAACTGGCCAACAAGAGATGTAACTGGCCAACTAGAGCTGTATGTGGACAAGAGCAGTAAGTGGGCAACAAGAGCTGTAACTGGCCAACAAGAGCTGTAACTGGCAAACAAGAGATGTAACTGGCCAACAAGAGCTGTAACTGGGCAACAAGAGCTGTAACTGGGCAACAAGAGCTGTAACTGGGCAACAAGAGCTGTAACTGGGCAACAAGAGCTGTAACTGGGCAACAATAGCTGTAACTGGGCAACAACAGCTGTAACTGGCCAACAACAGCTGTAACTGGCCAACAACAGCTGTAACTGGCCAACAAGAGATGTAACTGGCCAACAAGAGATGTATGTGGACAAGAGCAGTAACTGGGCAACAACAGCTGTAACTGGGCAACAACAGCTGTAACTGGGCAACAACAGCTGTAACTGGCCAACTAGAGCTGTAACTGGGCAACAACAGCTGTAACTGGCCAACTAGAGCTGTAACTGGGCAACAACAGCTGTAACTGGTCAAGAAGAGCTGTTACTGGTCAACAAGAGCTGTCCCTGGCCAACTAGAGCTGTATGTGGACAAGAGCAGTAACTGGGCAACAACAGCTGTAACTGGGCAACAACATCTGTAACTGGCCAACAAGAGATGTAACTGGCCAACATGAGATGTAACTGGCCAACTAGAGCTGTATGTGGACAAGAGCAGTAACTGGGCAACAAGAGCTGTAACTGGGCAACAACAGCTGTAACTGTTCAACAACAGCTGTAACTGGGCAACAAGAGCAGTAACTGGGAAACAACAGCTGTAACTGGCCAACAAGAGATGTAACTGGCCAACATGAGATGTAACTGGCCAACTAGAGCTGTATGTGGACAAGAGCAGTAACTGGCCAACAAGAGATGTAACTGGGCAACAACAGCTGTAACTGGTCAACAAGAGCTGTAACTGGGCAACAACAGCTGTAACTGGCCAACAAGAGATGTAACTGGCCAACTAGAGCTGTATGAGGACAAGAGCAGTAACTGGGCAACAACAGCTGTTACTGGGCAACTAGAGTTGTAACTGGGCAACAACAGCTGTAACTGGGTAACAAGAGCTGTAACTGGGCAACTAGAGTTGTAACTGGGTAACAACAGCTGTAACTGGGTAACAAGAGCTGTAACTGGGTAACAAAAGCTGTAACTGGGCAACTAGAGTTGTAACTGGGTAACAACAGCTGTAACTGGGCAACTAGAGTTGTAACTGGGTAACAAAAGCTGTAACTGGGTAACAACAGCTGTAACTGGGTAACAAGAGCTGTAACTGGGTAACAAAAGCTGTAACTGGGCAACTAGAGTTGTAACTGGGTAACAACAGCTGTAACTGGGTAACAAGAGCTGTAACTGGGTAACAAAAGCTGTAACTGGGCAACTAGAGTTGTAACTGGGCAACAACAGCTGTAACTGGGTAACAAGAGCTGTAACTGGGCAACAACAGCTGTAACTGGGCAACAACAGCTGTAACTGGCCAACTAGAGTTGTAACTGGGCAACAACAGCTGTAACTGGGTAACAAGAGCTGTAGCTGGGTAACAAAAGCTGTCATTCCATGTAATCTGAAATGATATCACATGTGTTCAGCCCAAAGACAAACTACATATTCCATATTTATGGGGACTATCAAGAGACCTGTGCAACAGACTGTCAAAACCCCAAGAGCTATCCTATGGATGAAATAAAGAAAACAGTAGCAGGACAGCTGCAGAGTGTGTGATTACAGTACACAATCACTAAAAAACAACCTGTAGATGGAAGTACAAAAATATCAAGATAAATACACAGCAGGGGACCCAGTGCAGCTACCAACATACATCAAGTTAACTCAGAGCGAAAAAAAACTCTCCCGGACTTTGAAAACTTGTAGACCATATCACAGAACACACATTAACACTTGACAGACAAAGCCTTCTGAGTGAGAGACTCAACTGCGCTGCAGTAGCGGCAGATCTGACCCGTGCCAGACCTGAGCAAAGACAGGGAGACTATGAGTAGACTTACGATTTTGAAGTCTTTGTGGCTGCACTCCTGGCCTTGGTATCGGCAGTAGAGCATCATCTCCTTAAGGTCGTGGCCCACCCTCTCGGTGAACTCACGCATGCTGAAGGGCTTGGGCCTGTAGGCGGTGAAGTTGGCCTTGTCTGTGAGGAAGGCCAGGACGTGGGGCTCGGCCAGCTGGGGCTCAGGGATCCTCAGGTGGACGTCCAGCAGGGCCAGCAGCTCCCCAGCGTGGTACAGGTCATTGCGGGACAGGCGGCTGAAGCGGTAGGCGTTGAGGTTGCACACGGTGACGGCAGGGAACACCAAGCTGCCCGACATCACGGCATCCACGCTCGTCACATGGGGGTAGGAGAGGAAGTAGGCCAGGCGCTCGGCACTCTCCAGGGCCAGGAGGCCCAGGCAGGCCAGCAGAGCGGCGGCCCAGAGCAGGCGGCGAGGTGTTGGCCGGCCGTAGGGGAAGATGAAGCGTAGGCCGTGGAGCGTGCTGGTGTGGGAGAAGGCCTGCCAGGAGGACGGGTGCAGACTGGAGCTCTCATGGCTCTCCTCACTGCCACAACTCTCCTTTAGGTCCATCATGACCGCTCCGGTCCCACAGCCAAGGACACCCAAATACACAGACACCTACACATACACAGAGAGAGAGAGAGAAAGAATGAGAGAGAGAGAGAGAGAGAGAGAAAGAAATAATGAGAGAGAGACAATGCAATGAGAGCCCTGAACTACCACCTAGAAAAGGAACACATAATCACACGTTCAGTTCACACAGAGAAAGAGAGAAAGGGGAGAGGGTGAGTGTCCCAAACATACACACCTGCAGCACAGAAAGAGTGACAAACACAGAGACACAGAGCAAAATAAAGCAACCCAGAAAGTCAAGCCCAAGACAGACCTACAGACAGAGAGAGAGGAAGAGCACATGAGGCAGAGATCTTCACAACCCCCAAGTCCTTACTCCAGATAGAAAAGAGAGCGTGAAGAATAGAAAGATGCACCCCCAGGGCATCCCTTCCTTCCGCGCCTCCACTCTTTCTCTGTCCCTAGTTACTCTGGATGCCAGCCTCTCTGTGCCTGAAACCTCCCCCCTCCACTCCTCCAATATCCCCCCGCCCTCTCTCCTTCTCTCAGTGACCGTTTTCGTTGTCAGGATCCCAGAAGTAAGTCCACTGTGACACAGAGTGAGAGAGTCATTTAAGCCACGAGCCAATCAAAGCCACCTCTGTGTATTCAGTGTCCCCACTTCACACACACACTCAACTCTCTGGATCTCACTGTGCGACTAATGACAAGCCTAAGCACCTCTTGTTCAGCCTAGTGAGATGGCATCCAGTCTGTGTGCGAGTGTGTGTGAGTCTGAGAGTGTGTGTGCACGTGAGAGAGAAAGGGAGAGAAGGGGAGAGAGAGGAGGAAGGATAGAGCCGCTGATGATCAGCGCCGCCAGTTTGTCGCGCATGCCGATCCAAAGTCCTCCCGTTCTCTTCTGGCCAGACGCATCCGCTGATTCCGCTCTACCTCCTCTTCCCAGCTCATCCATGGAGCCAGTGAACAACAGTGGAGCCAGAAGAGACGCACACGCTTACACACGCTCGCGCAGAAAGAGAGCGAGAGAGAGAGAGAGGATAGAGCACACACAAACACACTCCTCCTCTCCACAGTGAAGTCTCTTATTGAATCTGCTTCTGTTTTTCTTTCCCTCTTGCTCTCATTTTTCTTTTCCGCCCTTCTGTTTTCATATCCCCCATCTCACCACTAACCGATTGACGGATGGATGCAGGACGCAGATTGTCAGGGAGACGGATGGTTAGGGAAAGGTGGAGGAGAGAGATCACGCATGAGGAGTGGTGGAGAGGGATGGAGAGAGACAGAAGGAGGGGGGGAGCAATGAGAGGGGAAGCAGGAGAAAGACAGACAGTCTCCACTCCCCCACTGATAACAAACACTGCATTTTGTGCCCAGCAGGCAAGGACTGCACAGAGATATCACACAGAGAGAAGTAATGCAGAGACATAACCCCAAATGTGTGTGTCCTGTGTATCCCTGTGTATGTGTGTTAGTGTGAGTGAGATATATCACAAAGAGTCTGTATGAGAGAACTTGTGTGTTGAAGCTACACTTGACCCAGAGATATGTAACAGGGGGTGGGGGTGGCAGGGGTATAGCGTGGAGAGAGCAGGGCTACATGTGCCAAGTAATACAAGGAGACAAGGGGAGACCGAGGGGGACTGAGAAGAGAAAGGAGTGTGGCTATGTGTGCAAAAAGAGAAGAGACAATCGAGGGAGAGGAAGAGCATAGTAAATGGAGAGGGCTACAAATTTGATGAAATAGAAACAGACATGGAGTTAGGAGCGGTGAGAGCATGTATGTGGCTAGCCAATAAGAAGATAATTATAAACTGGTTGGTTCGAGTCCTGAATGCTGATTGGCTGACAGCCGTGGTATATTAGAGCACATACCACCGGTATGACAAAACTTTTATTTTTACTGCTCTAATTACGTTGGAAACTAGTTTATAATAGCAATAAGGAACCTCAGGTTTGTTTTTGTATATGGCCAATATACCATGGCTAAGGGCTGTATCCAGGCACTCCACGTTGTACCGTGAATAAGAACAGCCCTTAGCTGTGGTATATTGGCCATATACTGTACGACACCCCCTCAGGCCTTATTTCTTAAATATAGTCCTCTATACACAGGGCCGGTTCCAGGCATAAGCAACATAAGCAGGTTTTGGGAACTCAGTTGGTGTCTCAACTGACTGTTGAGAATCAGAATGGTAAAAGTTTAAAAAGTCGTGCATCATCAGTTTCTCTCTTGTTTTGTCAGTCACTGACAGTCACACAATTAGCAATGTGAGCTAACAATTTTTACATTTTAATGTCCAGAGTGGCTTACAGTTAGTGCATTCACATTAAGATAGCTAGGTGGGACAACCACATATCACAGTCATATTAAGTACAGTTTTCTCTCAATAAAGTAGCTGTCAGAAAAGTCAGAGCTTGAAAGGGGGGAAAAAAGTCAAGTGCAAGTGTTAGTTCATGAACGTTTTTTTGTTGTTGTTGATGTTTTCAGAAGATGGGCAGGGAATCTGCTGTCCTAGGATGGGCAGGGAATCTGCTGTCCTAGGATGGGCAGGGAATCTGCTGTCCTAGGATGGGCAGGGAATCTGCTGTCCTAGGATGGGCAGGGAATCTGCTGTCCTAGGATGGGCAGGGAATCTGCTGTCCTAGGATGGGCAGGGAATCTGCTGTCCTAGGATGGGCAGGGAATCTGCTGTCCTAGGATGGGCAGGGAATCTGCTGTCCTAGGATGGGCAGGGAATCTGCTGTCCTAGGATGGGCAGGGAATCTGCTGTCCTAGGATGGGCAGGGAATCTGCTGTCCTAGGATGGGCAGGGAATCTGCTGTCCTAGGATGGGCAGGGAATCTGCTGTCCTAGCTTCAGAGGAAGCTGGTTCCACTATTGGGGTGCCAGGACAGAGGGGAGCTTGGACTGGGCTAAGGGGGAGCTGCCCTACCACAGGGGTGGGAGGTCCAAGAGACCAGAGGTGACAGAACAGAGTACAACGGGTTGGGGTGTAGGGTTTGAGCATAAGCCTGAAGGTAGGGAGGGACAGTTACTCTAGTTGCTCCGTAGGCAAGTACCATGGTCTTCAAATGGAAGCTTCATATGGAAGACAGTGGAGAGTGTGAAGGAACGGGGTGACATGGGAGAACTTTTTAGATTGGTAAGTTAGTCTAGTCAGTTATCATGTCCAAATACCGACCGGGCATGCATCCCAGGGGCCTTGACCTCCAGGGGACCCTCATTGATTTTGTTAGTCACGTTCACTTAGATATCATTAACATGGCATAAGTAATGGCAGAAAACATTTCTTTCCGCCCCATGGCAAAATGTGTAGAACTGCAGAAAACTTGCATTAAAACGGCAACATTTTCTCTAGGCCCAATGGCAAAATGTGTAGAACTGCAGGAAATGTACTTTAAAACATACATTTCTCTCTCCATCGTCAAGAGGGGGGCCACTGAAATGTTTTGCGTTGGGAGCCCAACCAAATCTTGCTTAGGACCCCCGAATGCAATGTAACATTCACAGTTTTAATATCTCAATTTTCCTGTTGCCCTCCCACTAAACTAACTAGCCTACTGCGTACATGATCACTATATGGGTGGACAAGGAAGCATTCAATTATCTTTATCTAGAAATCAATAGTCTGTTCAAATATATAGACTAGGCTATAAAATGTGAGAGAGCATGGCAAAACTGGCCAACCCCTGAATGCTACAGCAGCAGCATGGTTTGTGAACAATGTAGTTGGCACCAGAGCTCATTTTGACCAATGGGTCGGCAATTTTGATATCCATTGGCTGTAGGATAGACTTTTGCTCTTCATTTCTGAACAGAAAAATGAGGACTTGCTTGTAGACCACCCCAGGCCTGAATTAGCCTAGGTTGACTAGATTTGGTTTGTAAATCTGGGAATGAGGCAGCAGTCATTTAGACAGATATATTAGAGACACACTTAGCATATTATATACATATTATATACTAATAAAAGCCGAAGGCGTTTTATCCAAATTAACATCTATAGAGACTTACCCAAAAGTTGTGATGTGTATATTTTTTTATATACATTCATCGTCAACTGTGGGACCACCACGGTTGAGACATGTAAAGTAGATGTCAACAAGTAAAGTAGATATGTCGGCGAAAGTGGTTTGGCGCGTGGCAAATGATGGGTTTACACACTTGAACCACAAATGACAGGGGCAGTTACTGTAGTCATAATCTTCGCCTGAACACAGCATCCTTGAACAACACAACTTGCATGCCTGTATGATTCATTCTCTTTTATGGTAAGAGTTATATTATCCATATAATAGGCTACAACTAGGACTTTTTTTTGCCTATTCGGAAGATTGACCTACCTTTGCGCTAGTGCTTTGATGATCGATCCTTGCGTGGAGCATAAAGTGAGTCAAATTCTTTATCAGTAGTCGGTCCCATCACCCCTTGTGGGGTCTGTGACAGTAACCACGTTTCATTCCAACCATTTCATGCGGATAAATTACCTGACGTTTGATGGAAACATGACATTTCACTACAATTTTAGAAATGCCAACAGACAATGTTCGTTCATGTTGGGATCTTTTTGTTTCGGTAAAATTAATTATGCGAATAATGTCGGTGGAAGCGCCTTTATGAGCAAATGTTGATATAATAACTATCATATAGTTATATAACTTAGAGTGACGTGATGATACACTATATATACAAAAGTATGTGGACACCCCTTCAAATGAGTGGATTCGGCTATTTCAGCCACACCATTGCTGAAAGGTGTATAAAATCGAAAACAGCCATGCAATCTCCATAGACAAACATTGGCAGTAGAATGACCTTACTGAAGAGCTCAGTGACTTTCAACGTGGCACCGTCATAGGACGCTACCTTTCCAACAAGGTTGTTCATCACATTTCTGTCCTGCTAGAGCTGCCCCTGTAAGTGCTGTTACTGTGAAGTGGAAACGGAGCAACAACGGCTCAGCTGCAAAGTGACAGACCACACAACAAGACCGGTGAGTGTTGAAGCACATAAAAATCGTCTGTCCTCGGTTGCAGCACTCACTACCGAGTTCCAAACTGCCTCTGGAAGCAACATCAGCACAATAACTGTTCATGAAATGGGTTTCCATTGCCGAGCAGCCGCACATAAGCCTAAGATCACCATACACATGCTAAGCGTCGGCTGGAGTGGAGTAAAGCTTACCACAATTGGACTCTGGAGCAGTGGAAACACGTTCTCTGGAGTGATGAATAACGCTTCACCATCTGGCAGTCCAAAACACAAATCTGGGTGAACACTACCTGCCCGAATGCATAGTGCCAACTGTAAAGTTTGGTGGATGAGGAATAATGCTCTGGGGCTGTTTTTCATGGTTCGGGCTAGGCCCCTTAGTTCCAGTGAAGGGAAATCTTAACGCTACAGCATACAATGACATTCTAGACAATTCTGTGCTTCCAACTTTGTGGCAACAGTTTGGGGAAGGCCCTATCCTCTTTCAGCATGACAATGCCCCCATGCATAAAGCAAAACGGTTTGTCGACATCGGTGTGGAAGAACTTGGCTGGACTGCATAGAGCCCTGACCTCAACCCCATCAAACAGCTTTAGAATGAATTGGAACTCCGACTGCGAGCCAGGCCTTATCGCCCGACCTCACTAATGCTGTTGTGGCTGAATAGAAGCAAGTCCCCACAGCAGTGTTTCAGCTGATGTAACTGTGAGTTTGCACAAATGAAGAACTTCTGCACAAACTGTCAGAAACTGTCTCAGGGAAGCTCATTTGCCTGCTTGTCATCCTCACCAGGGTCTTGACCAGACTGCAGTTTGGCGTCGTAACCGACTTCAGTGGGCAAATGCTCGCCTTCGATGGCCACTGGCACGCTGGAGAAGTGTGCTCTACACAGATGAATCCCGGTTAACTGTACTGGGCAGATGGCAGACATGTGGGTGAGCAGTTTGCTGATGTCAATGTTGTGAACAGAGTGCAGCATGGTGGTGGTGGGGTTATGGTATGGGTAGGCATAAGCTATGGACAAGTAACACAATTGCATTTTATCAATGGCAATTTGACGTGACGAGATCCTGAGGCCCATTGTCGTCTGCCATTCATCCACCACCATCACCTCATGTTTCAGCATGATAATGCACGGCCCCTTGTCGCAAGGATCTGTACACAATTATTGGAATCTGAAAATGTCCCAGTTCTTCCATAGCCTGCATACTCACCAGACATGTCACCCATTGAGCATGTGTGGGATGCTCTGGATCAACGTGTACGACAGCCGTGTTCCAGTTCCTGCCAATATCCAGCAACTACACACAGCCATTGAAGAGGAGTGGGACAACATTTCACAAGCCACAATCAACAGCCTGATCAACTCTATGTGAAGGAGATGTGTCATGTTGCATGAGGCAAATGATGGTCACAACAGGCACCGACTGGTTTTCTGATACACACCCCTTCCTTTTTTTTAAGGTATCTGTGACCAACAGATGCATATCTGTATTCCCAGTCATGTGAAATCCATAGATTAGAGCCTAATTAATTTACTTCAATTGACTGATTTCCGTATATGAACTGAAACTCAGTAAAATATTTGAAATTATTGAATGTTGTATTTATATTTTTGTTCAGTGTAAAAATTAAAGTCTGTGAGCACTTGAGATACACACACAGCCTGACACACGAAGTGACACAAATATCAGTAGCGGACTAGCCATCTGGAATTTCAGGCAAATGCCAGTTGGGCTGGTCCATATATAGCCCAGTGGGCCTGTTTAACTGCGCAAAATGATCATTCTCTTGCTAATACTGGGGGCCTCAAGGTGTGTTAACAATGCCAAGGCCAATTTCTGGTCCCAGTATCAGTCAATCACATTTCTCTCAAATTAAATTTGCAGTGGTCCCAAACAGCTGTGGGGTTGCTGGCTCCTTAACGACTTAATTAAGCAAATCTCCCCTTTCCCATTGAAGTAATGAGCATAGTTTTACAGGGATTAGCCGTCTCCTGGGTAGGAGATAAGTCTTTATTATTTACCACCTTTTCTGTACTTAGCAAATGCTATCCATCCTGAGTGGATTCATTTTTCTCCATTTAGCCAACTACCAGGGATATTCTATAGGATGCAGCAGTAGTTTCCTTACCCAAAGTCATATACTAATGCAATTACATAGAACCAACCACTCAGCCAGGATATTGTAGTCTTCCTACAGTATGCCTTGTTAGATTTGCACTGCATAATGGAATTAATTTCATCCTCTTGCAGCTGTCTAACTTCTCACACTGGAAAGCGTGTACATCTACCTGAGGGTGGTCATAACCTGCCAATTTAGTGATGATAATATATCAAAAAGTTACTATCACACTATAATTTCACTCCAAAGTATCAATTTATTAATTTATTTGCTAGGTTGCGTTAGCTAGAGCTAGTCGGCTGTACCGGCGCTAAAACTTCTGTATTTTTCATCCTATAGCTTGTTCTCCATCTTCTTTTTAAATAGTGAGCCGTCATGTTTTCACAACTTTTATTTCCCTGACTGATCGACACTTTTCTCATGGCTCTCTCTCATCTCTCTGCAGCAGATGTGGCAATATGCTTAGAACATCCAATCGCAATATCCAATCACAATATATATATATATATAGTGCCTTGCGAAAGTATTCGGCCCCCTTGAACTTTGCGACCTTTTGCCACATTTCAGGCTTCAAACATAAAGATATAAAACTGTATTTTTTTGTGAAGAATCAACAACAAGTGGGACACAATAATGAAGTGGAACGACATTTATTGGATATTTCAAACTTTTTTAACAAATCAAAAACTGAAAAATTGGGCGTGCAAAATTATTCAGCCCCTTTACTTTCAGTGCAGCAAACTCTCTCCAGAAGTTCAGTGAGGATCTCTGAATGATCCAATGTTGACCTAAATGACTAATGATGATAAATACAATCCACCTGTGTGTAATCAAGTCTCCGTATAAATGCACCTGCACTGTGATAGTCTCAGAGGTCCGTTAAAAGCGCAGAGAGCATCATGAAGAACAAGGAACACACCAGGCAGGTCCGAGATACTGTTGTGAAGAAGTTTAAAGCCGGATTTGGAGATAAAAAGATTTCCCAAGCTTTAAACATCCCAAGGAGCACTGTGCAAGCGATAATATTGAAATGGAAGGAGTATCAGACCACTGCAAATCTACCAAGACCTGGCCGTCCCTCTAAACTTTCAGCTCATACAAGGAGAAGACTGATCAGAGATGCAGCCAAGAGGCCCATGATCACTCTGGATGAACTTCAGAGATCTACACACACATACATATATATATATTATATATATATATATATATATATATATATATATATATATATATATATATATATATGAATGAGAGAGAGAATTGTGTGAATTGCGATATATATCATATCAGGAGGCACTTCTCAGCCCTACCTGCCATGGAATGTGAAGTACTCTGTCATCCATTTTCACTCAGAAGTCAGTGGATAAGTCCCTAAACCTCTGAGTTCTGTTATTCATGTGAATCACAATCATGATGAGTCACCCTGCAAATGACAGAAAGTTAACTTCCTTTTCCACCAGAGATAAAAGGCCTCCTCTACCCCAGGGTTGGAGTGAAAAGAAAACGACCACAGGGGAGAGTATTGTGTTGACATTTTATCAAATAATTAATGAAAGAGTCCCTGATACGCTTGTGGAGAATGAACAAGTAAGTTAATTACTCTTTCATAACATAAAGGCTTAGGAAAAAGAATAAGCTCTTAGTAGAAGATAATTAGGGAGTATTAAACATGGGGAGTGTGAGGGAGTAGGAGAGTGGCACTGGTTCAGTACTACAGCAGGGTTGGGGTGATGAAGATAAAGGGTGAATGTTTCAGCCAATGATAGATATCTATCTATATATTCTATATTACATACACAGTGCCTTCGGAAAGTATTCAGACCCCTTGACTTTTTCCACATTTTGTTATGTTACAGCCTTATTCTAAAATGGTTGAAATATTACCACATAATGACAAAGCAAAATCTGAAATATCACATTAGTACTTTGTTGAAGCACCTTTGGCAGTGATTACAGCCTCGAGTCTTCTTGGGTATGACGCAACAAGCTTGGCATACCTGTATTTGGGGAGTTTCTCCCATTCTCTCTGCAGATCCTCTCAAGCTCTTTCAGGTTGGCTGGGGAGTGTCGCTGCACAGCTATTTTCAGGTCTCACCAGAGATATTAGATCAGGTTCAAGTCCTGGCTGTGGCTGGGCCACTCAAGGACATTCAGAGACTTGTCCCGAAGCCACTCCTGCATTGTCTTGGCTGCGTACTTAGGTTCTTTGTCCTGTTGGAAGGTGAACCTTCGCCCCAGCCTGAGGTCCTGAGCAGGTTTTCATTAAGGATCTCTTTTTACTCTGCTCAGTTCATCTTTCCCTCGATCCTGACTAGTCTCCCAGTCCCTGCTACTTAAAAACATCCCCACTGTAAGTATGGTGCCAGGCTTCCTACAGACGTGATGCTTGGCATTCAGGCCAAAGAGTTCAATCTTAGTTTCATCAGACCAGATAATCTTGTTTCTCATGGTCTGAGAGTCTTTAGGTGTCTTTTGGCAAACTCTAAGCGGGCTGTCATGTGCCTTTTACTGAGCAGTGGCTTCCGTCAGGCCACTCTACCATAAAAGGCCTGATTGGTTGAGTGCTGCATTGATGGTTGTCCTTCTGGAAGGTTCTCCCATCTTCACAGAGGAACTCTGTCAGAGTGATCATCGGGTTCTTGGTCACCTCCCTGTCTTGGTGGTTCCAAACTTCTTCCATTTAAGAATGATGGAAGTCACTGTGTTCTTGGGGACCTTCAATGCTGCAGAAATGTTTTGGTACCCTTCCCCAGATCTGTGCATCGACACAATCCTTTCTCAGAGCTCAACGGACAATTCCTTTTACCTCATGGCTTGGTTTTGCTCTGACATGCACTGTCAACTGTGGGACCTTATAAAAGACAGGTGTGTACCTTTCCAAATCCTGTCCAATCAATTGAATTTGCCACAGGTGGAATCCAATTAAGTTGGAGAAACATCAAGGGCTCTGAATACTTATGTAAATAAAGGTATTTCAGTTTCAATTTGTAAACATTTGTAAAAACCTGTTTACACTTTGTCATTATAGGGTATAGTGTGTAGATTGATGCAGGGGAAAAAAATAATTTAATCAATTTTAGAACAAGGCTGTATGAATACTTTCCGAATGCACTGAACAAAAACAAAACGCAACATGTAAAGTGTTGGTCCCAAATTTCATAAGCTTAAATAAATAAAAAAACGTATGCACATAAAGCTTATTTCTCTAACATTTTGTGCACAAATTGGTTAATTTCCCTGTTAGTGAGCATTTCTCTTTTGCCAAAGTAATCCATCCACCTGACAGGTATGGCATATCAAGAAGCTGATTAAACAGCATGATCATTACACAGGTGCACCTTGTGCTGGGGACAATAAAAGGCCACTAAAAATGTGCAGCTTTGTCACACAACACAATGCCACAGATGTCTCAGGTTGAGGGAGCGTGCAATTGACATGCTGACTGCAGGAATGCCAACCAGAGCTGTTGCCAGATAATTCAAAGTTAATTTCTCTACCATAAGCCGCCACCTACATCGTTATAGAGAATTTAGCAGTACGTCACCTTCGGCCTCACAACCGCAGACCACATGTAACCATGCCAGCACAGGACCTCCACATCCGGCTTCTTTAGCTGCAGATTCATCTGAGACCATCCACCCGGACAGCTGATGAAACTGAGGAGTATTTTTGTCTGCAGTAAAAACCCTTTTGTGGAAAAACCCCATTATAATTGGCTGGGTCTGGTTCCCCAGTAGGTGGGCCTACGCCCTCCCAGGTTGCACCACTGCCCAGTCATGTGAAATCCATAGATTAGGGCCTAACAAAATTATTTCAATTGACTGATTTCCTTATATGAACTGTAACTCAGTAAAATGTGCTTTTCTTTCGAAAACAAGGACATTTCTAAGTGGCCAGTTGTGTTGCTTCTTTAATCACGACAACAGTTTTCAGCTGTGCTAACATATTGCAAAAGTTTTAATGATCAATTAGCCTTTTAAAATTATAAACTTGGATTAGCTAACACAACGTGCCATTGGAACACAGAAGTGGGGGTTTACTCGATCGCCTACGAATTCTCAGAAGGCAGCCCGCCCTTCGGCCCCCCCCTTTTCTCCACCTCTTCACACAAATCACAGGGATCTGGGCCTGTTCCCGAGGAGGCAGTATATCCTTCGCGTCAGGCTCGTCAGACTGGTGAACGAAAAAAAAGGATTCTGCTAGTCCGTGGTGAGTAATCGCAGCCCTGATGTCTAGAAGTTATTTTCGGTTATAAGAGACGTTACTATGTACAAAATAAGTCGAAAAATAGGTTAAACAAAGCAAATAAATGAACAAAAAAACAAATTGGTTGGGGACACGTAAAATGTCTGCCTTCCTCACATTTTCCATGCGAGAAATTGCCAAGAAACTGAAGATCTCGTACAATGCTGTGTACTACTCCCTTCACAGAACAGCACAAACTGGCTCTAAACCGAATAGAAAGAGGAGTGGGAGGCCCCAGTGCACAACTGGGCAAGAGGTCATGTGCATTAGAGTGTCTAGTTTGAGAAACAGATGCCTCACAAGTCCTCAACTGCCTACTTCATTAAATAGTACCCGTAAAACACCAGTCTCAATGTCAACAGTGGAGAGGCGACTCCAGGATGCTGGCCTTCTAGGCAGAGTTGCAAAGCAAAAGCCATATCTCAGACTGGCCAATAAAAAGAAAAAAGATTAAGATGGGCAAAAGAACACAGATACTGGACAGAGGAAGATTGTCCATAAAACTTTTTTCCAGACAAATCTAAGTTTGAGGTGTTCGGATGAAAGAAGAACATCCGTGAGAAGCAGAAAAAATGTAAAGATGCTGAAGGAGTGCTTGCCACCATCTGTCAAGCACGGTGGAGGCAATGTGATGGTCTGGGGGTGCTTTGGTGGTGGTAAAGTGGGATATTTGTACAGAGTAACAGGGATCTTGAAGAAGGAAGCTTATCACTACATTTTCCAACACCATGCCAACAGGACATTGACCCAAAGCACAGCTCCAAACTATGCAATAACTATTTAGGGAAGAAGCAGTCAGCTGATATTCTGTCTATATTGGAGCGGCCAGCACAGTCACCGGATCTTAGCCCTATGGAGCTGTTGTGGGAGCAGCTTGACCGTATGGTACGTAAGAAGTGCCCGTCAAGCCAATGCAACTTGTGGGAGGTGCTTCAAGAAGCATAGGGTGAAATCTCTTCAGATTACCTCAACAAATTGACAACTAGAATGCCAAAGGTCTGCAAGGGTGTAATTGCTGCAAATGGAGGATTCTTTGACGAAAGCAAAGTTGGAAGGACACCAATTATTATTTCAATAAAGATTAAAAAAACATTATTTATAACCTTGTCAATGTCTTGATTATATTTCCTATTCATTTCATGGAAAACACTGACATTTCTAAGGGACCCCAAACTTTTGAACGGTAGTATGTATACACACACACACACACATCTGGTTTCAGCATGGGAATACAACGTACAGCACTGGACCTGAGCCGGCTAGACCCACCTTGTTACACCTATATATAATTGGAACATGTGCAAACGACAGTAGGGTTTACCCTCCAACAGCTCAGATCTTACCAGCTGAGACTTTAATAAGTCTTACATACACACCGACACTGCCTATAAGGCAAAACACAGCAGTGGGGGGTGAGCCACTGCCCCCTACTGGTAGTACATGTTCAGGTAAGGAAAATGGGATATATGACCAAAAGTTCCACAGGAAAAAGAACATGGTCATGTAAAAGAGCAAAACATTGATGTATCTTGGGAAAATGTTGGCTGACTGGTCAATATTGAGTAGTTAATTAGGATGCAAGGTGATTTGAATTGTAGGTCAGTCTGTCTACAATTGAAGTTTGGAGGGGTGCGTGGGGGTAGTACAGAAAGTAAGGCTGATCTGGATGTATAGTGATGCCTCTGAGGAGAGAGGTTGGTGGTGGTGAAAGTTTTGGCGTGGGCCTCCCATCCTGCTGGTTTAGCCCAGATAAGACCCCATTTGTCAGGCTGTGACTGTCCCAGCCGCCCAGGGCTCCACCAGACAGAGCTGGATGAATATATTTGGCCCAGCTGGAAAGAAGGATTTAACTCCACAGAGACGAAAAACCCAGAAAATCCCTCCCCAAAAGTCTCTACACAATTGTAATGCATGGTAAACAGGCTGGACTGGAACATAGCTAGAGGAAGGGGATAGGAAAGACAGAGGAAATGGCAATAACACAGACATGGAGAAAGAAGAGCATGGCAGAGAATGACAGTCAGAAGGCTCCAGGAGACAATGTTTAAAGTCATTCACTTCAGGCTGATACTTTAGTTCACACCATGTTTCATCAGCGCCATCAATGTTTAAAATAGTGTTAGTTGACTGAAAGACAAGAAAACTGTTTAAAAACGTTGAGAAAAAGATTTGCAGTTCCAATTAATGGACAATGGCTATGAACAGCAGGATACTCTGCCTCTCCAATGAAACCTTGCAACACCGGTGCCTAATTACAGCACACCACCACAATGCAATTCAACCAGAAGTGTGGATCAATCAAGCCAGGGTTTAAATGGATATTTAATTGCAATGTTTGATTTTCCATATACTGTTCCTATTAGTAAGTGCATTCTCATGCATTTTAATTCTCAATCACTCCAAAGACCGCAAATTAGAGACAAGAAAATCAGAGACCATTTCAGTTGTGTATAGTGTATTATTGAACAGAAGTCTTCTTTAATATATACATGTTTTACAAGACATTATGTGCACATACAGTAGTTAGCTATGATTTAGAGGAGACTGCACTGTGAAGTAAAAAAAATATACAAAACATCAGCCAGCAGGTCTTCAAACAGGGGAATGACTGTCTATGGGATGTACCCGTAGCAGTATGGGATGTACCCGTAGCAGTATGGGATGTACCCGTAGCAGTATGGGATGAACCCGTAGCAGTATGGGATGAACCCGTAGCAGTATGGGATGAACCCGTAGCAGTATGGGATGTACCCGTAGCAGTATGGGATGTACCCGTAGCAGTATGGGATGTACCCGTAGCAGTCTGGGTAGTGAAGCTTCATTCAAATTGGGGAGATGCGGGAGCGACAGTCCGTCCCAGTTCCCAACACCTCAAGAGTTTCCCCCCCCCCACACGGCCGACATGCACATTTTCCCGGTGAAATGAATGGTCACAGCACACCAAACACAAAATGATAGCACTTCAGGCGACAAGATTCTCCGGGGGAATCAGGTAGAAAGGCATCCAACATGCGGTCAGAATGCGTCAAAATCAAATTCACATTCAAGTGACAGCTTACATCTCCCCTGTATAAATGTACCTTGTCCGTAAGGGGTAGGTGGGCAGGTGTCAGAGGCAGTAGGACTCAACAGGCAACTCCCCAAGAAGCTCATCAAGGTCATCTGCACAACACAGAGACAGACAAATTAAATCAAACAAACACACAGGGTGGAGCTGCTGATTGGTTTACCAAGAACATACACTCATATGCATATCCAAGTCCCACCTGCGTCCCAGGACAGGTCCAGTGGTGCAGCAGGCGGGCCCTGTGGAACACTAGAGGAGCCAGCACCAGAGTCTGCAGAGACCTGTGGGGCCCGAACATCCTCTTCATCATCATTATCATAGAACAACTCCATCTGAGACACAGGGGCTCCTGGGACACTGGAGGACTGATCAGATGATTCCAACATTGGCTCCTACATTCAACAGTAGAGTTAGACAAACAAATACAATACATCTGTCAAGACACCAAGTTTTACTCATCAATGATTTGTAATTGTTACATCAAACTCCCAACAGCAGGATACAGGATAACAACAAGATATCCTCCAGGCCTTGGTAGTGGTCTCTCACCGGGGGGAGTGGGAGCAGCTGGCTCTGTGTGGAGGACAAGGTCGAGCCGTCAGGAGGGTAGATCCTCAGGAGGTTGTTGGGTGTCACGTTCAGGTAGTGGTTACGGTGGGATGGTGAGAACACACCCACCTTCATGAAGAGACAACTAATTATGGGTCTACAGCTAACATAGTGCAAAAATTATCAACTTTACACACAATTTGTTTTTGTGATTTTATTGTGAGTGGCTCAATCATCTTGAAGAATCCAACAAATGATTTGCAATGAAACACTAGTAAATAGTGAGGTGTGTGGCCTGTGGAAGTCCTACCTGTTTGAGCAGCAATACCGCCCCCGTCTTGAGCTCCCCTAGTCTGTCCTCTAGGAGGCGCCGGTGCACTGTGCCCTGCATCTCTCCTACAGTCAGACACGCGTATTACTACTGTGTTCTACCTGTGCAGTCAGAGCAAAACAGCATACCTAGCCACTGTGCTTCTGCATTGCTTGCCTTTTAGGGTTTTTAGGCTGGGTTTCTGTATAGCACTTTGTGACTGCTGATGTAAAAATGGCTGTATAAAATACACGTGATTGATTCATTCCACATGGAGCACACTGGTCACATTATTCCTGCTAATGACAACAGTGTAGTAATCAGTGCATCCCCTCCAGTGGTAATCTGTTGACAGGTAGCACCATGGGCCACACTTCAGGAGGGAATGCACAGATCACTGAGACTTAATAGTCCGTGGTGATCAGCATGTGCTAATACACGTTCATTTGATGCTGATAGAGTCACTAATAAGCACAACACTAAGGTTAAGTAAATACTTTAATAGATCTGCTCAGGTTCAAGCAGGAACTGCAAGAAAATGAGAGAAAGAGAGGAAGAAAGGAAAGGAGGAAAGAGGGCCCTAGAGACAATGAAACAGCCAGCCACAGACTCACTAAAATGACTGTGTGACCGGTTCTACCTACAAGCACAAGCTTACCATCAGTAGGCCTTACCTGTGGGATCCCTGAACACAGCCTTGGCATCAGCGTGTGTGTGGAGGATGCTCTTTAGTACCACAGCCATGTTGGGGACCTTGTTCTTCACCAGCTGTTTCAGGGCCGCCTGACAGAGAGAGACAGACAGAGACCTTTGTATTAGAGCACTACAAAACAAGTTCAAACAACTGCCAATCATTAACTTTAATTAATTAAACATCTCAATTACTCATGCAGAGTTGCCATTAGCAGTGGCACATTAAGACTGTGGAAAAACAACAGAATAACCATTAAGATGATTAATGTGTGATCATGTTTGGGATAATAACTACTAACACCCCAGGCACAGGCCTGTCATTTGTCCTGATTATACTGATAGAGTGCCACCACAGAGACAAGGGCCATTAACATAGAGAAAAACAGCCCATCCACTTCTATCAGGGAGGCTGCCCTGCCCTGGGTGCAGAAAAACATGCTCATGAAGTCAAATTATGCAAACGGTGTTACCCAAGTGTTACATTTTTGCACCAGATGATATGGCATTTAAAGCTTCTAACATTAAATATGCTATGTTAAATTATGCATATTGTTGAAGGGTACATGGCCACGCACAGCCTGAACACTGTTAGCCTTTCAGTCAATTTTCATGCCATTTACACTACTATAGGCTGTGTAAATTGGATACCGCTAAATGTGCTGGTCACCTTGCGGAGTACCATGGCCACGCTGTAAGAGTGCAGAAAACAGGAGGAGTTCCTTTCGTCCAATCCCATCTCTGCCTTCATCGCTGCCCACGGACCTCCACTGAAATCCTCTTCCTCAGTCTGAGAGCTGGGAACCTGGACAAGTTTTTTTTACACAGACATCACATGTTCATAAAGCAACATGATATAATAAAGAATGGACAAAAAGGTTAACTAATATCATGACACATGATACAAGCGGTGCAGCCAACGGGTTTCTCCACACATCGCGCAGACAGAAACAAACAACTTTCTGGTAAGAAGAGGGGCGGGGGCGTATGCCTTATGACTAACGTGACATGGTGTGATGAAAGAAACATACAGGAACTCAAATCCTTCTGTTCACCTGATTTAGAATTCCTCACAATCAAATGTAGACCGCATTATCTACCAAGAGAATTCTCTTCGATTATAATCACAGCCGTATACATCCCCCCCCAAGCAGACACATCGATGGCTCTGAACGAACTTTATTTAACTCTTTGCAAACTGGAAACCATTCATCCGGAGGCTGCATTCATTGTAGCTGGGGATTTTAACAAGGCTAATCTGAAAACAAGACTCCCTAAATTTTATCAGCATATCGATTGCGCAACCAGGGGTGGAAAGACCTTGGATCATTGTTACTCTAACTTCCGCGACGCATATAAGGCCCTGCCCCGCCCCCCTTTCGGAAAAGCTGACCACGACTCCATTTTGTTGATCCCTGCCTACAGACAGAAACTAAAACAAGAGGCTCCCACGCTGAGGTCTGTCCAACGCTGGTCCGACCAAGCTGACTCCACACTCCAAGACTGCTTCCACCACGTGGACTGGGACATGTTTCGTATTGCGTCAGACAACAACATTGACGAATACGCTGATTCGGTGTGTGAGTTCATTAGAACGTGCGTTGAAGATGTCGTTCCCATAGCAACGATTAAAACATTCCCTAACCAGAAACCGTGGATTGATGGCAGCATTCGTGTGAAACTGAAAGCGCGAACCACTGCTTTTAATCAGGGCAAGGTGTCTGGTAACATGACCGAATACAAACAGTGCAGCTATTCCCTCCGCAAGGCTATCAAACAAGCTAAGCGTCAGTACAGAGACAAAGTAGAATCTCAATTCAACGGCTCAGACACAAGAGGCATGTGGCAGGGTCTACAGTCAATCACGGACTACAGGAAGAAATCCAGCCCAGTCACGGACCAGGATGTCCTGCTCCCAGGCAGACTAAACAACTTTTTTGCCCGCTTTGAGGACAATACAGTGCCACTGACACGGCCGGCAACGAAAACATGCGGTCTCTCCTTCACTGCAGCCGAGGTGAGTAAGACATTTAAACGTGTTAACCCTCGCAAGGCTGCAGGCCCAGACGGCATCCCCAGCCGCGCCCTCAGAGCATGCGCAGACCAGCTGGCCGGTGTGTTTACGGACATATTCAATCAATCCCTATATCAGTCTGCTGTTCCCACATGCTTCAAGAGGGCCACCATTGTTCCTGTTCCCAAGAAAGCTAAGGTAACTGAGCTAAACGACTACCGCCCCGTAGCACTCACTTCCGTCATCATGAAGTGCTTTGAGAGACTAGTCAAGGACCATATCACCTCCACCCTACCTGACACCCTAGACCCACTCCAATTTGCTTACCGCCCAAATAGGTCCACAGACGATGCAATCTCAACCACACTGCACACCGCCCTAACCCATCTGGACAAGAGGAATACCTATGTGAGAATGCTGTTCATTGACTACAGCTCGGCATTCAACACCATAGTACCCTCCAAGCTCGTCATCAAGCTCGAGACCCTTGGTCTCGACCCCGCCCTGTGCAACTGGGTACTGGACTTCCTGACGGGCCGCCCCCAGGTGGTGAGGGTAGGCAACAACATCTCCTCCCCGCTGATCCTCAACACTGGGGCCCCACAAGGGTGCGTTCTGAGCCCTCTCCTGTACTCCCTGTTCACCCACGACTGCGTGGCCACGCACGCCTCCAACTCAATCATCAAGTTTGCGGACGACACAACAGTGGTAGGCTTGATTACCAACAACGACGAGACGGCCTACAGGGAGGAGGTGAGGGCCCTCGGAGTGTGGTGTCAGGAAAATAACCTCACACTCAACGTCAACAAAACTAAGGAGATGATTGTGGACTTCAGGAAACAGCAGAGGGAACACCCCCCTATCCACATCGATGGAACAGTAGTGGAGAGGGTAGCAAGTTTTAAGTTCCTCGGCATACACATCACAGACAAACTGAATTGGTCCACTCACACAGACAGCATTGTGAAGAAGGCGCAGCAGCGCCTCTTCAACCTCAGGAGGCTGAAGAAATTTGGCTTGTCACCAAAAGCACTCACAAACTTCTACAGATGCACAATCGAGAGCATCCTGGCGGGCTGTATCACCGCCTGGTACGGCAACTGCTCCGCCCTCAACCGTAAGGCTCTCCAGAGGGTGGTGAGGTCTGCACAACGCATCACCGGGGGCAAACTACCTGCCCTCCAGGACACCTACACCACCCGATGTCACAGGAAGGCCATAAAGATCATCAAGGACATCAACCACCCGAGCCACTGCCTGTTCACCCCGCTATCATCCAGAAGGCGAGGTCAGTACAGGTGCATCAAAGCTGGGACCGAGAGACTGAAAAACAGCTTCTATCTCAAGGCCATCAGACTGTTAAACAGCCACCACTAACATTGAGTGGCTGCTGCCAACACACTGACACTGACTCAACTCCAGCCACTTTAATAATGGGAATTGATGGGAAATGATGTAAATATATCACTAGCCACTTTAAACAATGCTACCTTATATATTGTTACTTACCCTACATTATTCATCTCATATGCATACGTATATACTGTACTCTATAACATCGACTGTATCCTTATGTAATACATGTATCACTAGCCACTTTAAACTATGCCACTTTGTTTACATACTCATCTCATTTGTACATACTGTACTCGATACCATCTACTGTATCTTGCCTATGCTGCTCTGTACCATCACTCATTCATATATCCTTATGTACATATTATTTATCCCCTTACACTGTGTACAAGACAGTAGTTTTGGAATTGTTAGTTAGATTACTTGTTGGTTATTACTGCATTGTCGGAACTAGAAGCACAAGCATTTCGCTACACTCGCATTAACATCTGCTAACCATGTGTATGTGACAAATAAAATTTGATTTGATTTGATTTGAAATGTATAGGCTACACATCAGTGTGATAGTACCTGACTGGGCATTCGAGCCACGGCCCCATGTGCAGGTGTCTGAGGAATGGCCACCACGATGTCATCCAGGCTCTGCCCATGGAGCTGCTTTAAGGAGAGAGAATGGAACCTCACAGTAGCTTAGTATCACAACCAAGCACATTGCTGACTGCTGAGATTAGTTAGACTACAAATAAACAGATAGAGAGGCAGGTAGGGACAGAAGCAGAAAGAGACACACCTGTTGTGGTAGGATTCCTGCAGGCCCGGGGAAGCGGCGGGTATTGGGCCGGATGTGGTCAGAACCCGGTCTCTGGGGGGTCTTGTTGGAGTTGGACACCAGCTGAATCAAGTGGTTAGTGAAGATGGGCGGGTGGAGGGAACGGGGGGTGAGACTGGGGGAAGGCATGGGTTCACCAAACCTACTAGAGGGGGCTGGGGAGATGGGGTCAAAAAGGCTGCGTCCCTGAGCCAGAGGTGTAGCCCAGGGCCTCTGTACCTGGGAAGGAAGCCCTCTGACTGGCCTGGGGGTCACAGGCCTGGGGAAGGGGCTGGAGGCCTTGGTGAGGCCAGATAACACTGGGCTCTGGGGTGGAGCTAGGAGGAAGGTAGCCCTAGGATCAGGGCGGGGAGAGGGGAAGGGACCAGGGAATGAGGACCTGTGGAGTATACTACTACTACTGGGAAGACCAGACATTTGGTTAGAGGTACTGAATCCTCTCAGACCCACATTGGGCCCGGTTTGAGCACCACCACAGGCTGTGGGCCGTAGTCTTTTGGCTGGGGATACAGAGTCATCGCTGGGCTTGGTTAGATCTGCAGCTGAAGCAGTTTCTCGGACCTGAGCCCAAGTGCTCATCTGTGGGTCACTTTCATCTAGGTCTGCCAGGTCAACATCCCAATCATCAAAGTCATCCTGCGGCGAGGGGGCCTCTTGCTGTCCTGTTGTGTTTGACTTCATCTGTTGAGCTGGTGAGGAGCTCTGTTGGGTAACTGTACACAGTCCCCTACTCAGTGTAGGAAGGTGGAGAGGGGGAAGAGGGAATGAGGGCAATGGTTTAGATGTAGAGAGCAGTCTCAAACCCAAAGCAGGAGACTGTCCTACACTGTTCGGTGTTGAATTATCTGACCCTGGGCCATTCGACAGGCCCCTATGGGCAAGTAAGCCTTCTGTGGATGGTTGATGTGAGTTATTCTGGCCATAGGGGGCAGCAGGAGTTGATGCTGCAGTTGAACGGAGGAAACAGGACTGTGCTGCAGAGGACACAGTGCAAGCAGACACTGATGGAGCAGACCAGTCCATCTCAAGTAGATCCTAACACACACACACACACACACACACACACACACACACACACACACACACACAAAACGTTGTATAACTCATATTCAAAGAAAGCCAGAGGTGTTCAGACTAAATAGTTTCACAACAGTACTCTACATTACTTGTGATGTCAATCTGATAATTTATTCAGAGGGCTATAATCTGTCATAACTATCATATCAGCAGGTGGTAATCACTGACTGTGTAAATCAGTTTGCAGCACCTCATCATCGAAGTCCTCCCCAACGTTAAATAATCCATTCCACTTGCAAGTCTGTCGAAAAAGAAAGACATCTTCAAATATAGCATCAACTAAGAAAGAGCTAGATGTAAATTACATTTCGCCAACTAGATGGCTGGCTAACACTGTTAGCTACGTGCCAAGCTAGCTAGAAGCTTCTCTCATTTGTAAACTTGTGGCAGCTACCGACCTGGGAACCAGAGCTAGCAAACAAACATGACTGATTCTTACCATAGCAGTCATGCGATCTCGTGTCGAATGTCTTTTCTAACTGCCTATTTATATTGGTACATAAGATCAATCGGAAGTGTAGATGTCATTTAATTCAGCCATCCAGTACTTGCTGCAGTAAAAATAGTATAACTTTTCAAGCAAAGCAAGATGTTGTAAATGCGAAATTTTGTGAGATTGGCACCGCCACGTTCAAGTAGAACGTAATTGCGTAATCAATGTCTACGTTGCGTGACGTTCGCGAGATGGGTCGTCACTTGTCGCCACCTGCTGACTATCTCAGTTAATGCAGTTCCTCGAATATCAGATTGCGTTCCCTGTCTATTTATAACAGGCACTAAACTTGTATTGGGGCAACAATATCTTGTGAAAGGACATTTGGACGTGTCTGTAAAACACGTCATGAAGTAGTCGAAAGCAAATTGCATTATCCACAACAGCAAATGTACTATATTTTGTATAGTAACTTATTTGAGTTCACATGAAAAAAAATCTGATTTCACAGTGGTTACAAGTTCAAGGTGAGTAGAATTCTATATTCACACAACATTGATACTATGTAAATGCAATCTTCAAAGACCAGAGACAAAATAAATTGTTGTCTCTGTTACCTCTGTCTTTATTTTCGTTTAGTATTGGCCATAACAGTAGGTTTTTAGTCAGTGTCTAAGTCAAATTTGATGCACTGAGTCATGTTGTGTAAACTGTAAACAACTAAAATTGGAACTGTTTCAAATGTGTTGCTTAAAGACCTCAGTGGGTTGCTTGAGATTCTGCTCCAGCTTTGGGTGTCATGTCCAAGGACACATTTGCCTTCAGCTCAGCCGCCTTGCATTCTCTGAAAGTGGATCAGGAGCTCCAGGAGTGGGAGGATAAGCGGCAGGCATTGGCTCACAGGAGGGCCATGAGCCGGCCACCTGTGTCCCGGGCCTCCAGACCCCCTCCCAGACAGCAACGGGGCCTCCAGGAGATCCGGGTCTATGAGGCCCGATGCAGAGACACCACAATCCACAACACATTCATGTGTGGGGACATGAAGGGAGTGCACACTGTGTTAAAGGACCCCTGCATGGTCAACGCACTGATGGAAACAGTACATGAGGAGATGGTGTGGGCTGCAGAGCTGGGTAGGTGTCAAACGCAGATATATAAACTCACTTTTACTGCTTCACTGTTGTCTTTTTGTTAGACCTATCTGTGCCTTTCTTATAGATCTTCCAATCATTCCCCAATCACTGCTCATCGACTCTCTTTATTCTACCCTTTAAACATACCTAAGACTCTCTGGCTATGAGCATCTGCTAGGTAAATAATGTACATACTCTCTGTCCCTCTGGCAGGGATGTGGACCATGAGCTCCAAGATCAAGCAGACATCTGCATTGCGTCTGGCAGCCAGCAAGGGACACTCAGGCTGTGTGGAGGAGCTGCTGTTTCGAGGGGCGGAGGTGGATGCTGACCCTGGTGGCAGCACAGCCCTGCATGATGCCTGTATAGGTGGGCATGACAGCTGTGTCCAGCTGCTGCTAGCCCACGGAGCAGACCCTGACCTGCTGGCAGAAGACGGCAGTGCACCCCTTCACCTCTGCAGCACAGCCCAGACATTTCAGTGAGTGACAGCGCTCTTAGCCATACTGACACTATGCCTGGTGATAATTTCTATTATTTATAGATAGAGGAATGTTTCAAAAGTTATATGGCAGGTGGGTCTGTTGATGTGGGGGCCAATGAATGATAAGATCATAAGGTTGTGTCTCTACTCTCTTCAGGTGTGCTGAGCTGCTGGTGACGGGTGGGGCAGAGGTCAATGTGTTGACCAGTGAAACAAAGCTAACTCCCCTCCATGTGGTGGCTCGTCGGGGTCTGGAGGAGCATGTGAAGCTCTTTCTGTCCCATGGAGCTGACGTGTCAGCCAGGAACCGTGAGGGGGAGACCCCCCTGAATGCAGCCTGTGGTGGGGCTGAGAGGCCTGCCGAGGCTGGGCGGTACCTCCGCGTGGTCCAGATGCTGCTGGGAGCTGGGGCTGACCCCTGCACTGCAGGCAGGAAACACCACACACCTCTACACAACGCCTGTAGTAACTGCAGCCCACGCATTGCAGAAATGTTACTACAACACGGAGCCAAAGCAGACGTGCAGAACTGTGCAGGATACACACCCATGGACTGTCTGTTACAGGTGGGGTTAAGGGTGGGCCATATGGGGAGGCAGAGGGAGCTACAGAGAGTTATGTGGTCAAAGTGTAAGATCCATTTGGACATAAGGTTATTTAATAATATTTACAATTTTCATAGTCAGTGAGTGGTAGATAAGACAGACTTCTTCTCCTTCTCCTGTCTGCAGGTGGTGGAGGACTATCCAGACCAGCATCCGGAGGCTGTAGCACGCTCCCTCCTAAACCACGGGGCCAAGGCCGGTAAAAGCTTGGTATGTCAGGGTGGGCAATTGGAAAAGTGTGTTGGGCCAAGCTGGGTGTAAAAATGCCAGTTGGAGGCTGCATTTGGGCCCATTTAATTATATTTTATTGGGATGAAATATGTGCACCAGCAAAAGCTTGATTTTATTTCATTTGGGGGGCGCTATGAAAATGTTTTAAAGTTAATTCCCTGAAATTCTACGTAGACAATACATTTTGGAGGGCATGATAATAATAATAACCCACCGATTTCCTCCATATAGATGCTGAAGCTCTGCCTCCTCTCCCCTGCCACTCTGGAGGTAATGCTGAACTGCTATGCTGTTGTCCCTTCCTGTGAGGAATGGATGCAGTCTATCCCTCTTGAGATACATGAGGTTTGTCCTTTCCTCCGTTTTCAGCTCTCTCCTTCACTGCCTGAACCATCTAATGTCCTTCTTCCATTTCCCTCACCATCTCTCTGTCCTCAGACGCACCAGGGTTTCTTTGACTCTGTGAGGCAGATGACGAGCCAGCCCCGCTCCCTGCAGCACCTGTGCCGCTGTGCTCTGCGCCGCCACTTAGGAAAAGGTATCGACGCAGCTATCAGTAGATTGGACATCCCCAGCTCTCTGATGGAGTATCTACTACTTCGGAATGACGGGGAGATCCGGTGAATAAAGTGGAACACATGGGACAGAAGCCAAGAGAGAGAATGATTTGCATTTACAATAACTAAAAGAATGGTTGCAATAAATTGTGTTTTCTGTATTAATTTATTAATAAATCAACTTTCTATTTTGCCTTTGAAAATGTGAAACTATTTTTCTGAACTAATTTATGTTCTTGTATGAATTGCATTTGTAGGAATGAAAAGACATCTCAGAATGTATTGATAGCAACTGAGACTGTATGACTCGACTACTTCATCTTTTATTTTTGTATTTTACTAGGCAAGTCAGTTAAGAACAAATTCTTATTTTCAATGACGGGTTAACTGCCTGTTCAGAACGACAGATTTGTACCTTGTCAGCTCGGGGGTTTGAACTTGCTCCGCTCTAACCACTAGGCTACCCTGCTGCACCGGTGAAAGCAACCACCCACTACAGGTACACTATTGCTTTCATCTGTACTCTATTTTCAGCACATAAAGGAGAGAGAATGCGAGGAGAGGAAGTCACTTTTTAATATTTTAGATTTATACCGTTATTTGTTTCCTTGCTTGTGCCCGTTTGCGTACCAGCTACACAAGAGTTGGACGTCCCAAGGATCCCAGAAAGCACTAACCGACCTACGTGCTGGTGGCGTAACGTCATCTGTGTTAATGTGGCCCTCTACTCCAGTTTTATTATCGGGGCTGTGGCTAAATTAGCACGGTAGCATTTCGTCAAACATGATTTGACTACATAGCAGGTAAGCGCACCTCTTATATTCAAATGCGCATATAACTGGTGTGTGCATTTAATAAGAACATCTATAGAAAGCATTTTGACAATGTAGTGAAAGTTAGCAAACGAAGGTTGTTGTTGCTATTACTAGCTAGCTAGCTTACCTAATAGCTAGCTAGTAACCTACCAATATGTCTTCTAACGTTAGCATAAACATTGAAAAAAAGAATTACTCTATCTAGCCAGTTCTCCAACGGATGCACGATGTAGTAGTAAACACATTAGTGACGTTTTAACTGGGTTGACATTAGTTAGATGGTTTGTTAGCTAACTTTTGTGACAATATTGCCAGGCCATCACTTAAGAAACTATAGACGGTTGCTTTGAAGTAGCACTTAATCTCTGTCCCTGACAGTTGTAATACAGGTCTCTGTCCCTGACAGTTGTAATACAGGTCTCTGTCCCTGAGAGTTGTAATACAGGTCTCTGTCCCTGACAGTTGTAATACAGGTCTCTGTCCCTGACAGTTGTAATACAGGTCTCTGTCCCTGACAGTTGTAATACAGGTCTCTGTCCCTGACAGTTGTAATACAGGGCTCTGTCCCTGACAGTTGTAATACAGGTCTCTGTCCCTGACAGTTGTAATACAGGTCTCTGTCCCTGACAGTTGTAATACAGGTCTCTGTCCCTGACAGTTGTAATACAGGTCTTTGTCCCTGACAGTTGTAATACAGGTATTTGTCCCTGACAGTTGTAATACAGGTATTTGTCCCTGACAGTTGTAATACAGGTCTCTGTCCCTGACAGTTGTAATACAGGTCTCTGTCCCTGACAGTGACAGTTGTAATACAGGTCTCTGCTCATAGGCTTTCTACTCATATGTATCTATGCACTTCTTTCACCTCTCTTTTACTTTTCAACAGACACTAAGGACAGAGATGGCGGTGTGTGCACTGACAATGGACGGGATGGGAGACGAGGTGGCTGCAGTAAGCGGTGTGTTACTCCTGGTCTTGGCCCTGGTCCTGGCTTGGCTCTCCACGCAAGTGGCAGATCGGGGAGACCACATCCTGAGCACCATCCTTACAGTCGGGGCCCACGCCTCTCTAATTGGGCTGGGGGGCCATGACAGTTACAGTGGAGGGCCACCCAGTGCAGACACACCAGAGCAGCAAACACCTCCACCCTCCCAGGAGAACAAGCCAGAGGAGGGGGAGCCTGGGTCTGAGAGGGAAGATGGTGAGATAACAGGAGAGGGGACTGCAGGGGCTGGAGTTGACCTGCTGTTGAATATCCAGGGGAAGAAACCTCAGACATACCAGCCTGATGATGATGATGAAGATGATGAGGAAGAGGAGGACTATGAGGAAGAAGACAAGGTTCAGAAGCTGAGCCCAGGGGTCTCCTGCACCAGCATCACGGTTCGTTTGAAGTTCCTGAATGACACAGAAGAGGTGGCAGTCCTGAGTCCCCAGGATACAGTGGGTCTACTGAAGAGGTTAGTATGATATGGCAGCTCTCATTATGTATTTTCTGTGTTTAACCTTTTTTTGATTTATTGAACATGCATATCTCTCCCATACAGTCTTACAGCTGCTTCCATGTTTCTTCATAACTGGAATTGCAAAATATTGTCTTCAACAACAAACAAATAAGAATGGCGTTCAAATGAAGGGGTGCTGTGTCCAGTTATGAAAAAAGAGAAGTTACAATCCTTGGGCTAATCAGAGCTGATATTAATGTGTGAGTGAGTGGCTGTGAGTTAATGGATTATCATCTTTGCCTCTGAGAGGGGGGCGGCAGACTGGGACTATCCTAGTTTAGGTTGTCATAGATACTGGGGGCAGGGGGAACAGGAAGCTTGGGCTTCTTCTTTCTGTTGGATTGGCCTACTAGACTACTCTGGGAGCTACTGCCCCCTCCACTCCCACTGCCGCCCCTGCCACTCCTCCTCCTGTGCTGTTTAGGCCAAGAGACGTCTTCTTCTTCTTCTTGGGCTTCTTAGAATCTGAGTTGTTGGTGCCCAGGATACAGTGGGTCTACTGAAGAGGTTATTATGATATGGCAGCTCTCATTATGTATTTTCTGTGTTTAACCATTTTTTGATTTATTGAACATGCATATCTCCCCATACGGTCTTACAGAGACATTTCTTTCTCCCCTCTAGTAAGCACTTCTCAGGGCGGGAGCGTCAGATCAAGTTGATCTACCAGGGCCAGCTGCTTCAGGATCCCAAACGGACTCTGCTCTCCCTCAACATCTCTCACAACAGTGTGATCCACTGCCACGTGTCCCAGGTGCTGCGGGAGGCCAGCCCAGAGGAGGCAGCTCGCTCTGGGGCTAGTGGGGGAATCAGGGCTGCAGGCCTGGCTCTGAGCACCAGCAGCCTGGTGGTGCCTGTGTTTGTGGTGATGCTAGCCGTGGTCTGGTACTTCCGCATCAACTACCGTCAGTTCTTCACCGCCCCTGCTACCATCTCCCTGGTGGGAGTCACTGTGTTCTTCAGCTTCCTCATCTTTGGAATGCACAGCCGGTGAGCAGGAGAGGAGGCAGAATGGAAGGGCCCTCATCTGGGCAGGGGAATGAGAGGGAAAAACAACTGTGTCAGGAGGATGAATGGAGTCAGGTGGCCTCTGCCTCAGACACCATAGAGCTCAACTGGAATCCTAAGAGTGGGTGTGCCTGTGTTTGTGCATGCACCAGCAAATAGCATAATATGAGATTGATTGTATGTGCAGAGATTTAAGTTATCTGGAATGTGTGTTTGTTAGTATGAAGCAGAGATAATACTGAGTGGTAATTTTGTTTCTCAGAAAAACATTGAGTGGGTCCAGCTCCTGTTGGTCCTTTATAGGGCAGAACCATCAGCATCACACCCAGGACCACAGGCTGCTTGGTCCACTGTGTCAGCAACATCTTCTGGCCAGTTTGGCTTCACATAGCCTGTTCTGTGTTAGGTTGCTCTCAGAAATTAGGGTCTCTATTCAATCAGATCCGCTTAAGCCCACATCAGTATAGAAATTGTGTGGGAGGTGGAACTGTGTTAGTGCTGTCAAATCCACTGAAGTATAAGAACTGGAGACTGCGCCCAAGATGTCCGCCTTATGTTTTCAAGGTTATCTACTCACGTTCACATACGCCAATTCATGTCTGTCTATATCCGGGTTGAATCCAGTTTATACAGATCAACATCACATGCACACTAGCACTCAGTGTGCACAGGGAGCAGCGCAGACATCATCCAAAAACATGGCAGACAGATAAATAAAAAATGTTGGCATCAGCTACAAATATTTGAATAATTCAATGGATGATTTGTGCACAAAGGTGATGACCTAAGTGTCTTATTATGAATTTTGAAATCTGACTTATCTATGTGGCCGTGTATGGAAATTGTCCTTCTGGGCTGGCAGTCAGTTAAACTGCAAAACTGTAGCAGTCGAAACCGTGCTTTGCTTTAAGTCAATACCACGGAGCCTTGTTTACAAGTTCGAACAATGGAATGTGAGATGTAATCTACACCTCGATGAGGCTGATTAGAAATCTGTATTTGAATTATTTTCAATTTGAGCGTAATTTCTATCTAGCCTACACGTTCTCGTTCTGAACTTCTAATGCAAGTAGGACAGGTGTGGCTTCGTGATAATGATAAAGAGCAGCCACTCACAGATTTGACAGCTCCAACGCAGTTGCACCGCCAGAAATCAGCTATGCGCGTGTCGGCTATCGCCGGTTAACACTTGATCTGATTGAATCTAGACCTAGGATAATGCATCTCTTCACATCATGGCCACATACTCTTTTCATTATATACACGTTAACGTTCCAGAAATGTTTTCTTTTTGTAGTACGTGTTTGAACGAGCAATTCATTTCCTCATTTGCAACGGAAACAAAATGAAGATTATACAACTAAAGACTTGACTCTAGAGCAACTTCGAAACCACTCGCTATGTATGGAGTGGCGGTTATATTTCTACTTTCTTTCCAGTTCTTTGGAAATGAGCTTTCACCTTAGTTATTGTGGACTGTAACGACTGCCTTATTGCAAGGCGAAACCATTTGTAAGGATTTTTGTTGCTTGAATTTCTCTTCGCTAATATCTTTAGTTATTTTAAACCATATAAGTTAATGCATGAAAATAAGCAACATGTTTGGTTTAGAAAATACTGTAAATATGTATTTACTGTACATAGAATGAATGGGATGAAACCACATCGGACACATCAGGATTTCTGTTGGGGAATTTAACACAGATGAGAGGGAATCTCTTTATCCCTTAAGTTTGATTGTTTTCCTCTGGCTTCAGATTTAAAGACATTCAAACCAATCAGTCCCTGTGTAAAGAGGGAGTATGTCTGATATTGGACAAAATGACAGAATGCAAGAAATCTGAATGACACTTTATTTTACTCAGACAAAGAAACCTCTGTACACTTGGGAAACTGAGATATAAAAGAAAACCTAGCTGTGCGTCACATTAATATACAATTGACATATTTGCACATGCACACACACACACGTGCATGAAAAAAGTAGTTTTTGTGTTGTGAAGACACTTTCTATTGCGTCATTTGTCCACACTCATATTGTTCAGACACACCGATACACACAAATAAACAGTTACGCAGCATTAGTAATACAGGACATTCTTTACCCTGTCAGTAAAGAGGAACAAATTAAATAATCCATACCCAAAATAGGTGTTTTTTCACTTGAAGGTTGATTCTTTTAGTGCACATAAAAGTGATGTCATACTTAATCACTGGCTGATTGTTCTAAATGAAAGCTCAGGGTATATAAGATTCTCCCTAGCAAGTATAGTCTGGTGGGCCCCTCAAACAGGAATGAATATCAACATATATCGAACTTAACTCGTTAGCTAGAGTAAAACTGAAAATGGCAAGAATAACAGTCTGAAATATCCCATGCAACAGCCATGGCACTTCTGTTGCAGGCGGCGGATTTGAATTCCTACACGCGCATAGACACTGCACATAAGCAGAGACAGACTTTTAAAGCAAGTCAAGTGATGCAGATTGACCTAGAGTATTATTGAGGAAAAAAAGCAGGTTGACTCCACTATACTTTAGCATTATTCAACAGAAAGCAATGCGAGATCTACAACTTGTATAGAGTGATATTGTGATTTGCAGCTGAAGCAGATTAGAGCAACTTCAGACTGAGTATGAAACAGTAAAGATAGACAGGGAAGAAGCACTGTTAAGCATGAAGCTGTGTATGGTAGAGAGGTTACCGTGTATGTAAACAGTATCCAATTAAATCATGATTCTTTTACATAGGTCATCATACCACATGTATCGGTATATAAAAACACGTCAACATCTGCATTTACAATTTACTGAGTGCAGACATTAAATACACATTCTCACTTGACACAGTCAATGTAAACCAAAAAAGTTAAATCTACAAAATAACACATATACTGACTCAACCACAATGGCACATTCAGAGATGCATAGTAATCTGAAAACAAATTAAATCACGCACACACACCCACAACATGGAAAACAGTCAACTTTACACAACAAACATTCATACACACATACACCACTGTGCAATACAATGCTAGTACGGATAAAGCCACCATCAAGTACCCCAATACTGGTGAAACAACAAGATGGCACTGACATCCTCCACCACAATAACAACGCTGTAGTCGTAAGGTGATGCAATTCGTCCACAAGTCCCCTCCTAAACAGAGACAAAAAAGAAAGCAATGTTTTGTTTTCAGGAGAAAACAGATCAGAGTGCAAAAAAGCGGAGTGTGATTGGTCCATGTCTGAAGCCTAAATCACTGATTAACAAAAACATAAAGTGAACAATCCATGTTTCTTTATACCTGGAATTGCAAAATATTGTCTTCAACAACAAACAAATAAGAATGGCGTTCAAATGAAGGGGTGCTGTGTCCAGTTATGAAAAAAGAGAAGTTACAACCCCTGGGCTAATCAGAGCTGATATTAATGTGTGAGTGAGTGG
This sequence comes from Oncorhynchus mykiss, assembly GCF_013265735.2. Taxonomy (NCBI): domain Eukaryota; kingdom Metazoa; phylum Chordata; class Actinopteri; order Salmoniformes; family Salmonidae; genus Oncorhynchus; species Oncorhynchus mykiss. The sequence continues at coordinate 82,829,038 of NC_048576.1, read as the reverse complement.
ATGTGAGTTAATGGGTTATCATCTTTGCCTCTGAGAGGGAGGGAGGGGGGGGGGGGGGGCAGACTGGGACTACCCTAGTTTAGGTTGTCATAGATACTGGGGGCAGGGGGAACAGGAAGCTTGGGCTTCTTCTTTCTGTTGGATTGGCCTACTAGACTACTCTGGGAGCTACTGCCCCCTCCACTCCCACTGCCGCCCCCTCCTCCTGTGCTGTTTAGGCCAAGAGACGTCTTCTTCTTCTTCTTGGGCTTCTTAGAATCTGAGTTGTTGGTGCCTGGTAGAGAGATCGAGAGCAGGGGATGAGATGAGACCGACTTCCACTGTATGAACGTACAGAATGTGGACCTGAATTCGGTTCTCTTACTGGCTTTGGAGGAGGCTGAATCGGAGGGGGAGATGTCTGAGGATCCATCCCACTGTAGGCGACTCATGAGAACCTGTCCGTCTGAGGCGTCATAGCAGTCACTCTCCACCATCGTGTCTGCATCGGGCAGAGACGACCTGACAGAGACAACAGCCGCTCAGATCAGACCAGCCACAGACAGCAACAGGAGACATGGTGGAGCCATTCAATCTGCCATACAGCACACCTACTGTAGTACACATCCAGGCCATACAGTTGGCCCCATGAGTGCTCATACAGTAGGTAACTAACATAGTCCACCCTCAATGATAAGGCCTGTCCATCTAACTGGCACAAAACATCCACAATAAATACATAGTCATTCAATACAACTCCTCAAGCAAACACCTGTACATTTAGGGACACCACAGGCACCAGTCAAGATTGAATATATCAGTTCTAGGAGGGGCAGGGGAGGGGCACACTCACGCGGACGGCCCCAGGAGGAACACCCTGACGGCCCTCCTCTGTTCGTCCGTGTGCTGGGGGCACCGCTGGGACCTGGCAGGGACACAACGTGGCATTACAAACACCTGAGAAACACCTGCCCACAATGCACAGTGGCCCCGCCTACCCAGGGCCACGGCAGAGACAAGAGTGGGAGAGAGACAGAAACAGACACTGCCAGTGACCAATCAGATGATGGGTCAGGTGTCATGAGAGTTTGGAGGTTAGAGATTAACGTTTGCTCACTGACAGTGTCCAGTTCGTCTCTCACCACGTATGGCAGGCAGTGTCCAATCAGGGTCTTACATAGTCCAATTGGAAAATATCCGTCCAATCAAATATTAATTGTTTCACTAATTTTACACGATTTGGTATTATACTGAACAAAAATATAGACGCAACATGCGACAACTTCAACGGTTTTACCAAGTTACAGTTCATAGAAGGAAATCAGGCCCTAATCTATGGATTTCACATGACTGGGCAGGGGCGCAGCCATGGGTGGCATTACTGTAGGTCCACCCACTGGGGAGCCAGAATGAGTTTTATCCCCACAAAAGGGCTTTATTACAGACAGAAATAGTTTCACTACCCCCCCTCCCACTCCTCAAATTACCCCGCAAGTGAAGAAGCAGGATGTGGAGGTCCTGGGCTGACGTGGTTACACGTGGTCTGCGGTTGTGAAGCCGATTGGATGTACTGCCAAATTCTCTAAAATTACGTTGGGAGGTAGCTTATTGTAGAGAAATAAACATTAAATTCTCTGGCAATTGCACGCTCCCTCAAAACTAGAAACATCTGTGGAATTGTGTTGTGTGACTAATCTTTTATCGTCCCCAGCACAAGGTGCACCTGTGTAATGATCATTATGTTTAATCAGCTTCTTGATATGCCGCACCTGTCAGGTGGATGGATTATCTTGGCAAAGGAGAAATGCCCACTAACAGGGATGTAAACACATTAATACACACAAGCTTTTTGTGCGTATGGAACATTTCTAGGATCTTTTATTTCAGCTCATGAAAAATGGGGCCAACACTTTAGATGTTTAGTTTATATTTTTGTTCAGTATACATTTTTTTTTTTAAAGAAGGAAATTAGTCAATAACTGACCCCAATCATCTAATAACTACTGTATGTTATAAAGGAAATGGAAGATAATTGAGAATCATATAGAGTTGCCACTTGTGTACCCCAAAAATCAGTCCCAACTACACATGATCACAACACACCAATGAAACTGATCATGTTAAAGGTCTCACAGAAACAACATGCAGAACAGTAACCATAAGTGTCTGTTGGCAGCCTCCATAATGGAGTTGGGCCACAGGTTTACCACTTGTCCGGAACACACGTCATTCAAGTCACGGAAGACCTTCTTGACTAGCTAGTTTAACAAACACCTCTGAAAACCTGGTAAGGTCCATACTAAGGGGCAGGCTGAGGGATGGACACAGGATGTACTGACATTGACATCAAACTTCCAGGAAGATGTCTGTCTGAACCAGTGCAACCCTGAATGGCTCATCATGATCATAATCAGCAACTTTGACTCAAGCTAAGACTCTAGTGCCAGCGCTTGAGAAACAAAAAGTATTAATGAGTTTGTGTGATAAAGGTGTGTGTGTGCACTCCGTGTAGCTGATAGGACATTAGGTGGAAATGACAAAACTATTAGAGGTGCATGTGTAAGTGTTTGCGTGCAGAGTAATCCCTACCTGGTGCACATCTTCTTGGTGTGCTCTGAGATCACTCCACATTGCTGCAGACAGGGGGCAGTGTAGTTAGAGACAAGCCAGTCATACACACTGCTGATAAATGTCTTGAGATTTTAGATATGATCCAATACAGTTAGACTTGTGGATGGATGGTAGAATGGATCAATTAAAATGACTCACTGTTGTCAACAGAGACCTCAGTTCGTCAGGGCCTAAAGTTTCGTAATTGATGCCAGTGTTATAGTTGTACTGCAGTGAGGGAGAGAGAACGATAACAGACATCAACACACTAATAGATATGTAGGTGTGAACCATCAGAAAAATGGATTCTGGTTACCTTGTATGGATCTGCATTGACACTATTACTAAGCTCCCCTGAAAAAGAGAACAGCATATGATCTATCAGTCTACTTGCCAGACTCCCAAAGACACAGATAATGCACACAACCACCACCAACCATGAAATAAAGCAGTGATTACATTTAGTGCAATATCCACAATATTACATGTCACATTGATTCCTATGTCTGAGAAAACATATGTAAAATGTACAGTTTATGATGGGATGAAGCAAAGGTCTCGCTAGCTATTGACCAGTGAGGTAAGAGAACATAATTGATTATTATGTACGTGCTGCAGTAGCAAGCATGTTTATGCATAAGCATAAGGCAAAATATATTTTAATGGTTTAATCAATCTGTGATTGAAATTGAACAGCACTTTAAGGGCCAAAACCACAAATGACAGGTCGATCAAACTGGTGTGGATTGAGTTCAGGTCGTTTATTACATAGGAACATCCTTGACGCTCCATAGAAGATAGCAGCACCTTTTCATTTCAGCTCCATTTAAAGAAACAGGGACAATCAGGAAATCAATGAAGACATGATACAAAACAACAAAAACAAATGCAAACAAAAGCATGAATATGTCAAGTAGATAATGGATAGGATAATGCACAAGAGGACTTGTTGAGTCACCTGAGAAACTAAGAGATAAACAGCTGGTCTGCTTTAGAGACATGACTGTAGACATGACTGTAGTCTATCATCTGACATGATTTTTTCACTCAAGTGTTGAACGTGTTAAACAATATATAACAATACAGAAAATAAATTGATATATTACATACAAAGAACTGAAAACTGGAGGCTGAACTGTGATTTATTGCACACAATTGTCAGCTTCCTGTAAGTCATTCTCAGCTCATTAATTTTGCACCATGATCCATGTCAAATTAAAATCATCAAGCAAACAGGAGACTGTGGAGCACGAAGTCAGCCTTTGCCTTATATCTTAATTGCTTATCCTCATCTTCAATGCTGCTTCTGATCTTTTTCATACTGTACTACGTCTGTATTCTGCCAACATTGTGATCCTTTTCATACTGCACTACGTCTGTATTCTGCCAACATTGTGATCCTTTTCATACTGCACTACGTCTGTATTCTGCCAACATTGTGATCCTTTTCATACTGCACTACGTCTGTATTCTGCCAACATTGTGATCCTTTTCATACTGCACTACGTCTGTATTCTGCCAACATTGTGATCCTTTTCATACTGCACTACGTCTGTATTCTGCCAACATTGTGATCCTTTTCATACTGCACTACGTCTGTATTCTGCCAACATTGTGCATTTGACCTGGATTTAAGCAGCAGACTCCTTCAATGGCCATCTATCGTGAAGAATCCATAAGGCCACATTAACATTCTCAATAGAGGATTTTGGAGACACCCTGGGTCTCTGCTAAGGTTCATTTCCTTAGGAATGAAAGTTCAAACTCCAGGCACTCTTTTCCTGATATACTGTCCCTAAAACGGCAGGGGTCTTTCCCAGATTCTTCTCAGGTTGACCTTTGACCCTACATTGAAGCGGGGGAGGGCATGATAGAGCTGGCCTGGCAGTAACCAGCCCCTTCTGATCACCGAGGAAATGCATCATCTCTCAACAGCACGCATGGAGCTTCCTGATCTGCAACAAAGCTTTGGCTCCAGCAATGCTGAAACGAGCAGAGTGTAAAACATCCCCAACCATTCAACCAACTACTCTAAAACTTTCACGCACACAAACACACACAAAGTAGGGCCATAAATTGGGTGTATTCAGGAGTGGGCTCTTCGTTCGACTACACACTTCCATTTCAAGGCTACAGAGAGTCTGGACTCTAGAACATTCCTACAACTCCCGACAGACAAAATACCATGAGACCACACATATAATATTCTGTATATCAGAATGCATTATATAAACAATAATGTATGCAATTAAGTATGAATATCAGTGTGAATTTCAGTAAAATAAATGCTGATTGAGAAATGATATTGACAAATGACATTTAAAAAAAAGGGGCAATCTGCAGTTGCTACATCCATTTTAGGATTTATAAAGTAATGATATGTACCCATTGGTTCTTGAAGAATATAACTGAAACTGTTATACCCAATCAGAACTTGTTGTTGTACTCCAATGTTTGTTAACAAAACACTATACAGCCTCAAAACTAGATTTCACGATGGTCAGTCCTTGCATCCATAGCTCTTTTTATTAATTTGAGTGGTAAAACATTTCTAGAACAATCCCTCAGCTTTTTAAAGAATAAGGGGCGGCGACGATGCCTTGTTATTGTTTTAACTGCTGATTGCCACTAAGACTAAAAAAAGAAAAATGCCATTCTAATCATGTGTTTCAATTGGAAAATATTTACATTCCAGATGGGAAATGTAAACGACACACAGTTTATAGTTTGTCACTTAACCTCCATCTTACATGGGTTCTAAGAGGTAATGTTATACTCACCATTTTTATGCTTTACAGATTTTGATCTTCTGGGTGAATTTGGATTCTAAGGAAATAATACACAAAAATAACTGTCAATTTAGATTCACACTGATCTAGATGAACATATCACAAACAACTAGTGAAGCATGCAACAGGAAAAGTGAAGCACACTTGATCCAATTGAATTTGAAAAAAAAATCTAAAATGTTCATCCTTGTCATGCTTGTAAGCAGAAAGTAGGGCTGTGACAATACCAGTATGGCAAAAAAAAAAATCCATGGGAAAAATTCAAACACAAAGCAGAGCAAACTATTTTGGTCCTTTAAAAAGTTGATTTTTGTAAAATGTGCACTATAGCTTATAAAATAAATAAATGTGACTGGATAACAACTTAATGATGTTTGTTTACAACATTAGAGCTGTTTTCCTAAAGAAGTTTCCTTGCCACGACACTAACGGGTAATGCGATACTGGTATCATCCCGGCCCTAGCAGAAAGGACAGAGGGATACCAGAAATCCTTAAGGTTATTTTGTATCTATTGGCCCCCTTGCAATTACATGTGGACAAAAACACAACATACAGAACATGAATCTCCACAGCAATGAAACTTACCAAAGGTATATGTTGTTTCAAAGAATGTAAAAATACCTTATCTGACTTTCTCTTCTTAGCTGTAGAGGGAAAATAGAGGGGTGTAAGACAAGCATAGATGTGCTTGTTCAGCTAAAGTCACAAAAAAACATTCAGACAGGGATTCACACTTGTTTTATTCTCACCTTTTTTTTCTGAGCCATACGACCAGTCATTGTCATTGACATCATCATTGTCTTCCTGATCACTCTCTGATTTGTTGTTCATGTTGTTACTGCTTGCTATTCTGTAGACCAATATCAAGAAAATTATCAGAATTGCACAATCACTTGAGGAATGTATTGGTTTGTTTTCTTTGTCACATTGTAGTGTAGTGTCCACTGTCCATGTCCAGTACCCCTTGCTGACCTGCGGTTGGCGATGCGGCTGCTGTTGCGCCCCATGCCCAAGCATTTCTCCAGATGAGGGGCAAAGCGGGACGCAGCAATGCTCCGGTTGCAGTTGGGACACACACACTCCTTGTTTTTCCACTGATTGTACACTTGCCCGAAAATGTCCACTCCTGGTTGGTCAACGATTTCTACAGAGCAAGGCGAGAACATACATGAAAGATAAACTAACAAATTAAAGGCAGAGAGATGAACCAGATAACCAGACCCATGAGAAAGCACTCTGGTCCTAACCAAAGTCCTTCATGCTTTCTTGATCCGTGTCATCCAGGAAGAAGTAGCCCTGTTTGACAGCACGATGCACCTCGAAACACAGGCCCAAACAGGCATCCTCCACCAGGTCCGAGTAGATGTCCTGAGCCAAGGCCTGTGGAGGGCAGAAAAAAATAAAGTCACAAAGGTCACAAAGGAAAGGAAACTACATGAGCAACTTCCTGTTTTAAAGCAAGTGTAGTCCACTACTCACCTCTAGCTTGGTGTTGTCCAGGCCCGACAGAGACATATCCTCCATTTTCATTTGCAAAATTTGAAGGGCGAATCACTGCCTTCTACATGGCACAGCTATGGGGGACAACAGAGCTGAAAACAGGAAATACACACATTTAGTGATTTAAAATACCTCAGTCATTCAAACAATAAAAAATAAGTGATGAGACAAGAGATCATCCATTTGTTGGACAAAACCCAACAAAAGTCCCAGACTGAGACTGAATCAACACTTACAAAGGAGCACCGACACTCAGTTGAGACCTCTTCTTCGCTAATAGTTGGCAGAGGTGACTGCCTGATATTGTTTTGGTTAGCTGTTGAAACAAATAAACAAATACATTTCACTGAATTAGTAAATTTGGTGTTGCGGCTACACAATACAAGACAGAACCAGAACAAAAACTTAAGTAAAGCCAGAACAGTTGTATTGTCTAGAGACTAGAGTGAGCATTAAGACACGGCTACTACGTGTTAGCTTGCGCTAACGTTCGATATTTGCTAGGATAGAACGCAGTTACAACTGATAGACAGCAAATTAGCTATCTAGTTAGCAAAACAAATATTTTCCTAATATCTGCTACCGATAGCAAAAACATAGCTCGCTAACAAATCAGCTCATTGCACATAATCTTACTAATACCTGTACGTACAATTATTTCAATGATTTCTTTACAGAGAATATTATACTGGTCAGCTCGCACTCACCATCAACGACCAATCTATGATTGAGCCGTTACAGTTTAGCTGGACATTGACAATATATTATTTTGCTACATTGTATCTAGCTAGGATGATACATGTTGTTGTAGCTATTAGCTAGTCATTTAAATGTGATCCAGCAGAGCAGTCAAAGGGAAATAAGAAAATGTAAAAAGAGGCTGCCATTTTCCTTCCTAACAGACCTCACTAAACGATCACCGAGGTTCTCCGTGCAGTTTTACTTGGCCTAAAATCGGGGAAAAAATGTCAGAGAAAGGAAATTAACTTCTAATCAAATCAAGTGACTGTACTTTAGTGCATACATTTAATGTTTAATTGGATATGCAATAATTAAATAGAAAAAACCTCGGCTCTCTGGATCCGCCCCCTCTCGTGAGTGGCCATTTATGTTATTGACGGAAAGGGAAGAAGTGAAATAATCACGGTTATCGTTTATCGATTAGTTCTCATGAAACAACCAAATCACAGATTAGGGTATATTTATATATCTAGTTGTAAGTATCTGACAATTCTAATTGATCCATTTATTTAGGACACTATTGTTTGGTCGGCATTTCGAACATATTATTTGAGTTGGTCCATTATCCATTTTCAGTAGGCAATTGTCTTCAACATCCATCATATAACACCTACAATCATTTGTAAAAAAAGAATGAATGCAATATGTATACTTTATTAAAGACCAAGTTTATTTGCCAAATGCTTAAATAGCAGGGACATAACACCCTCCGCTATAGAAAACATCAAAAATGTGTCAAATGATCAGCAGTACAAATCTGTAAAGCCGTTCTCATTTAGTCATTTATACAAAGAAACCAACATGGGGAGAGATAACTAAAACGGACAAACACAATCAAAAACGTTTCCCCTGCAAGCAATGGACTCCCACCTCCGACGGAGCCACTGACAAGACTTGGCCAAATAAATCAAACTACAAATCAAAGTAATTCCACACAATACAAAAAAAGCAATATTTACAAATACCATACAAACAGTATGTTGTATCCCCATTGGCAACACCTTTCCCCAAATCCCTTTCCCGAATCCAGTATCCCACCCTCCATAACATTTCCCACATTCCCTTCACCAAATCATATATAGCCCACCATGCTGGTGTTAATCAACAATTATGAGATTTAGAAATGGACTAATTCAGTCCCATTTAAAACTGGGGCCATTGTTAACCCATTGTACTGCCCTGGAAACAAGTTAAACTTATGACGTAACCTGTCCAGTGGGTCGTCTAACACATCTGTCCTTGTGCTGGTAACCAACAGGACCACACATAACTCAGCTTTAATAATTTTGAGAAAAGGGCATTAACACAAATCTTCATCAAGGTGTTTGTGTTGTAATGGGATGAGAAGTGCCTCCTACACCACACAGGCACATACATCCTTCACAGATTGCAGTCGGGTTCTGTACCCTTCTCCCATAAGTGCAAACTCGTTCACTGCCCCTCAAGGATTTAAAAGCATGCAACTGGTGTAAGAAACATTTTTAGGAACACAGTCTAGCCCATTCTCTCACCAAGCAAATGTTTTTTAATCCTTGGGCAGTGGAGAAGTACACACACGGAGAAGAGTAGATAATCGAAGCCACAGTCAAACACAGGATGCAGACAGCATACACCAATGCAGTCGCTCTCATACAAACACATGAAGGGGCTGAACAGTTTACCACAGGAAGTATGGGACAGGCTTACATGAAGTGCAAAGATTTTTTGGGATACTTTGACTAAAAGAATATCGGGGTTGGGGTCAATTTAATTTAATTTAAAAGAACTAAATGGATCCATTTCAATCTATCCCTGATTTCAAATGGAACTGACCACAGCCCTCGACATTATTAAAACAAATTCATTAAATCAGCTTTAGATCAAATAGAAGTGTAAAACAGTGGTTCAAGGAAGAAATCAAAACCAATATTAAATTGTACAACATAGTCTGTTTGTTATCTGCAGTCCGGGAAAAAAATAACTACTCTGTAAGAGTGGCAAGCAAAAACTCTTAATCGATAAACGATATATTCCTTTGATACCACTAAGAAACATTCATTATTTATTCTGTTCAACAGGCCAGTGGATGAACAAATCTAAACTGAAAAATCAACATGAGAACCAACATGAGTCAAACAGAATTGTCTTGGACTTGCTCCACAAAGACCCTTGAAATTGTCCCCCAAAAAAGCTTGGACGCATTTCTATGTAGCATAAATAAATAGACTGTCAGTCACCTTTGAACTTGAACACCTGTCAAAGACAGGTAAAAGCCATTTTTCTAAATGCATCCAAATCTAACTAAAACTGTGGATGAATACATCTCCTCTAAATTTCCAGCAACAACAAGAGACATTCATAATGGCTTAATTTTTCCTGAAGATACCACCTCGTTAAGAACCTAATAATTAAAACATACACATTGAGAGCAGGACGAAAGTTGAGAGGCGCTGAAGAACAAAAGACTAAAGGAAACATTCTCAAGAGTGCAATTATTTGGTCCCCTGCACCCCCCACCCCAAAATAACCCCACAGTCAAATAGGTTCTTTGGCTCTCGGAGGCCTGTTCACAACTCCCCGCTCCCCCATTCACAACCGTGGCCTCTAGCATATGACAGACACTGACAAAACAGGATGGGGCCAAAATCAACAGTCACCCCCAAAAAAGCTAATAGAAACCTATTAGCCACAGAATATAGAAAGGAAGCCAAATGTCCCCACCTGAACCCAGCGTTGTGTGGGCTGGGCAGGGGAGCAGGTCAAGGCAGGGTTGGAGGAATAACAGATGAAGGGCATGATGTGGTGGTGTTAGGGTCTTCACCCTCCTTGTACAGAACACCAATGAAGAAACACAGAAGAGAGAAAACGAGTGAGAAATGGACATGGTGGGGCAGGGGCTCCCTCTGGTGGTGGGTTGTGAGGAGAGCAGGGCCGGCACAGTGGCAGCGGTCCCCGAACTCTTGGCTCAGCGCTGCTCAGTCTCTCTTGGGTCACCATGGACCAGTTTCAGTCTGAATCAGAGTCCGATGTCTCCACTGAGCTCGAGTCACTGCTGCTACTCCCCTCCGACTTGTTCTCTTTATCCTCCGCCTCATCATCATCGTCATCATCGTCGTCTTCTTCATTCTGCAAGAGTAGGTGTCGCACAACAAGAACATTAGCCTCAAGTCATGTCAGTCAAGGGCACCATTATAATTTCCAACAGCAATGATGAATTTCACCCAAGTCTGAAAACTAACATCATCGTCATCATCATCATCTTCCTCCTCACTGTCCTCTGCACTGGAAGAATCATTATCTGATGAGGCAGCCTCCTTCTCTTCCTCCTCCTCATCATCATCATCATCATCCTCTGTGTCCTGGGGGAAGATTGATTGTCAGAGATGAATGATGTTTGACTTAGAGCAGAGTAGTAAAAGTAAAAGTAGAGTGAGTGGTAATGATAAACTGAACAGAGCTGGGACTTACCGACTTCTTGATTACCTTGGCCTTAACTTTGGCTGCAGTGCCTCCTGGTTTCACTGGGGTTTTTCTTTTCTGAGGAAGACAATAGAAGATTAAGATTAACACTCAGTTTGTTTACATGTTAATTTGCCAGCAACTACAGGGAGAGTTTGTGGTAACACTCACTCTAAGGCATAATAGAATAGCACGGACGACTTACTTGTGAGTTGTACTCCTTGTACACATTTCTTTCTTGTGAGGACAAGCTCTGTGAAAGCAGGGACATTTTAATTCGTCAGGTCATTACAGGCACACAATTTCTAGGATGTTCAATGCACTTAGTGTCTGCAACAAATCAAAGATGGCGTACCGCCAGCCACCGCTCCAGCTCTACTTTGTACAGCTTCTGTTTCTCCTCAGCGATCTTTTTGTAGCGGTCCTTCTCCTTCTGGGGCTGCCTCTGCCAGCGGCCCCCGATCTCCCCCATGCGTTCCTTCATAGGGAGGTGGTTCAGCTCTCCGTTGGACAGCATCTCCTGAGAGAACTTCTGGTAGCCATTCCTGAAAGGTACGTTTACAAATCCTAGATCAATATAGTTATCAAAAACAGACAGAAGCACTCCATCAGAAATACACTCACGAAGGGGGTTTCTTGGGTTCACCGTCAAATTTCATCTTCTTCCCTGAGGCAATGATGGTTGCAGGAGAGCGCATCTCACTCAGCTCCCTCTGTCAGCAAAAAGAGTGCCAGTAAGTCTCAATGGACACTTAAATGTCTGGGGCCTCTGCCTTTCAGACACATTGGATTCCACTTACCTCGTATCGTTTCTGGTCCTCAGCTGCCTTCTTAATCCACATGATCTTCTCCTTCTTCTCCATGGTGTTCCAAGTGGCTTCCATGGCTTTCTGGGCTTTTGGCCGGTCGTTCTGTAAAGCACAGGAGGAATGAGGTAGATAGTCAGGACAAGGGGAGAAGCAGTTGACATGCTTTAAAAGGCAGTCCTGATCCAAGGTCATAGTTGTGTCACCCACCTTGAACCTGGCCAGGTAGTCTCCTATGACGCTCTGCTGCCAGATGTCCTGTGCAGTCTTGGGGGTGTCTGGCAGCCGGCTGCGCTCCTCTTGTCCCTTCTTCACAGACTCTGCCTTCAGGACCGTCTCAAGGCGCTTGTACTTCTCCTACAGGGGGAAGACAACGTCAGTTATTTAGCTAACAATCACAGGTAGAGGCTGAAACCAGAAATCCCCTTTAATCGACACAAGCCGATGCCATATAATTGATGCGGTCATGCATCGTACTGCATTTTATTCTATACCATAGATATTTATATACTGCATCTTACTGCTCAGAACCCTCCCTCAGCTGCACTATGGTAGTGTGTATTAAACTGGGGTGTGTACCTTCTTCTTATCTGAGAGCTCGTTCCACATGCGTGCCAGCAGCCTGGTGAGCTCACTGTCAGACAGGTCTGGTCGCTCTTGCTGCAGCTTGGGACGTTTCTCTTCAGAGAAGATGAACATGGCCGAGATGGGCCTTTTGGGCTTCTCTGGGCTAGGCTGCAATTTAAGCGATGGGAGCTTTTTTCAATTCAATACAACTTTATTGCAACAGGAAAAGTGAAGCACACACCCCTTGATCCAATTGAATTTGTAAAAAAAATCTAAAATGTTCATCCTTGCCATGCTTGTAAGCAGAAAGTAGGGCTGTGACAATACCAGTGAAATAATGCATACTACAGTCAATATCTATTTTGTCTGAGATGGATAAAATTACAGTCATCTCCATTTCATACTTCCTTATGATTGTTATTGTGAAATATGTGGAGCTGATGAGGTGAGTGATACTGACGCATTGTGGGACTTACCTTTGCTCTGCTCTTCTTTTTGCTGCCCCCGCTACCCTTCTTAAAGCCAATCATCTTCTGCTCCCCCAGCACACGCTGCTGCTCCTCCTCTGATATACTCTGCAGACAGACACTGAGTAAATAACATACATACTGCCTCTGCTCTCATTCACTAGATACTGTTGAAGTCGGATGTTTACATACACCTTAGCCAAATACATTTAAACTCAGTTTTTCACAATTCCTGACATTTAATCCCAGTAAAAATTCCCTGTTTTAGGTCAGTTAGGATCAACACTTCATTTTTAAATGTCAGAATAATAGTAGAGATAATGATTTATTTCAGCTTTAATTTCTTTCATCACATTCCCAGTGGGTCAGAAGTTTACATACACTCAATTCATATTTGGTAGCATTGCCTTTAAATTATTTAACTTGGGTCAAAAGTTTTGGATAGTCTTCCATAAGCTTCCCACAATAAGTTGGGCGAATTTTGGCCCATGCCTCCTGACAGAGCTGGTGTAACGGAGTCAGGTTTGTAGGCCTCCTTGCTCGCACACGACATTTCAGTTCTACACACAAACTGTCTATAGGATTGAGGTCAGGGCTTTGTGATGGCCACTCCAATACCTTGACTTTGTTGTCCTTAAGCCATTTTGCCACAACTTTGGAAGTATGCTTGGTATCATTGTTGATTTGGAAGACCCATTTGCGACCAAGCTTTCATTTCCTGACTGATGTCTGAGATTTTGCTTCAATATATCCACATAATTTTCCATTCTCATGATTCCATCTATTTTGTGAAGTGCACCAGTCCCTCCTGCAGCAAAGCACCCCCACAACATCATGCTGCCACCCCCGTGCTTCACGGTTGGGATGGTGTTCTTTGGCTTGCAAGCCTCCCCCTGTTTCCCCCAAACATAACGATGGTCATTATGGCCAAACAGTTATATTTTTGTTTCATCAGACTAGAGGACATTTCTCCAAAAAGTACGATTGTTGTCCCCATGTGCAGTTGCAAGCCGTAGTCTGGCTTTGTTATGGCAGACTTGGAGCAGTGGCTTCTTCCTTGCTGTGCGGCCTTTCAGGTTATGTCGATATAGGACTCGTTTTACTGTGGATATAGATACATTTATACCGTTTCCTCCAGCATCTTCACAAGGTCCTTTGCTGTTGTTCTGGAATTGATTAGCACTTTCGCACCAAAGTACGTTCATCTCTAGGAGACAGAATGCATCTCCTTCCTGAGCGGTTTGATGCGTGGTCCTATGGTGTTTATACTTGCATACTATTGTTTGTACAGATGAATGTGGTACCTTCAGGCATCTGGAAATTGCTCCCAAGGATGAACCAGACTTGTGGTGGTCTACACATTTTTTCTGAGGTCTTTGGCTGATTTCTTTTGATATTCCCATGGTGTCAAGCAAAGAGGCACTGAGTTTGAAGGTAGGCCTTGACATACAGCCACACCTCCAATTGCCTCAAATGATGTCAATAAGCCTATCAGAAGCTTCTAAACCCATTACATCATTTTCTGGAATTTTCCATGCTGTTTAAAAGGCACAGTCAACTTAGTATATGAACATTTCTGAACCACTGGAATTGTGATAGTGAATTTATAAGTGAAATAATTTGTCTGTAAACAATTGTTGGAAAAATTACTTGTGTCATGCACAAAGTAGATCTCCTAACCGACTTGTTAAAAAGAAATTTGTGGAGTGGTTGAAAAACAAGTTTTAATGACTCCTAAAACCCTGACTACACCGCAAGCGAGCGTTGCAAAATAAATGTAGAAATCTATTTTGTTCAATTTTTGCACCCACACTGCTCACGAGCGTCTGCATTGCCAAGGGCTAAAATAGAAGTCCTTTCTATTTCTGACGCAGATCGCACTGCAAGGTCTCCCATCTCCTCGTTTAATTTTGTATTATTATTTTACCAGGTAAGTTGACTGAGAACACATTCTCATTTACAGCAACGACCTGGGGAATAGTTACAGGAGAGGAGAGGGATAAATGAGCCAATTGTAAGCTGGGAATTTAGGTGACCATGATGGTATGAGGGACAGCTTGGGAATTTAGCCAGGACACCAGGGTTAACACCCCTACTCTTACGATAAGTGCCATGGGATCTTTAATGACCTCAGAGAGTTAGGACACCCGTTTAACATCCCATCCGAAAGACGGCACCCTACACAGAGCAGTGTCCCCAAACACTGCCCAGGGGCATTAGAATATTTTTTAGACCAGAGGAAAGAGTGCCTCCTACTAGCCCTCCAACACCACTTCCAGCAGCATCTGGTCTCCCATCCAGGGACCAACCAGGACCAAACCTGCTTAGCTTCAGAAGCAAGCCAGCAGTGGGATGCAGGGTGGTATGCTGCTGGCTTATAGAAGCAGGTACCCACGTGCCTTCTCCTCATTGGTTATACCCACGTGGGTGATTGAAAGATGAACTGTGTTGCCGGTCGTGGTGGTAATACTACGAAAGTTTAGATGCCAATCACCATATAAGTTCAAAGATGAAAAAGCCTGGAAGGAGGAGAGATGACTAGAAACGATTCAGTTGACCGTTTTATGTGTGGATTAATTGTCAGAGTAGAGGACCTTGTGCATTTCTGGTAAAATAACAACTCAGTGTTTATATCCCAGGACAAATTAGCTAGCAACTGCAAGCTAGCTAAATGGGACAAATTAGCTAGCAAGTGCAAGCTAGCTAAATTGCCATACATGTTTAATGCTTTGACTTGTCCCCATTAATGTAATTGGTTCAGAGTTTGTTTTGATATTTTAACCTGCGTTTCGTGATCACGTTTGGTGTGGGGGGACAAAATAAATGTATGCACGATGGCACATACGCGCAGCCGGTTTGGGTTCTGTGTCAGTGTATGTAAACTTCCAACTTCAACTATATACAAACACACACATACATGTAGAAAAACAAACTTACACAAAGAAACCGGTTCATCTCGACTTCGTATTCTTTCTTTCTCTGAAAAAGAGAATTGTGAAAAGTTGAGCACTTAGGACTTCTGACAGTATGTCCAAAAAGTCAACATTGGAGTGAACAGTCCACCTGCTAGTGAAGTACAGACCTGCTCGCAGCGTTTCTGGTAGCCGTCCTTCTCGTTCTGTTTTAGCAGCTTCCACTGCTGGCTGCACATGACCATGCGCTCTGTACTGGGTACGTCCTTCATACTGGACATCAACTCAGCACAGAACATGGAGTAACCATTCCTATAAAACACACAGAATACACAACACGGTCACAACCCTCGTCACCAAGTCCAGTTAACAATGTGATCACCCAGTGGTAAGATTAAAAGTGTGCTGGTGTGGATTAGTACTCACGGGGGTGGTTTGTCTGGCCTGCCATCAGATTTGTCCTTCAGATGTCTCTCAGCCTTGGTAAGGGTGGACTTGACGATGTCCTCGTTGCTCATGTTGAGCTCTGGGTGAGTCTCAATGAAGCCCTTCATCACCTCCTGTGGAAAACAAACAGGGTCACGGGTTAAAAATCAATTAACCCTCTTGGAAATAGCCAAGTCAGGCAGTAATCTGGCCATCTTCAGAGTCTTGTGCCTCATATTTGAGGATGCTCGCACCTCATATGCTTTGTGCATCTCCAGGGACTTGGCAATCCACTTGAGTCTCTTTTTGTCTGACAGCTGTGTCCACTGCTTCCCAAGACTGTCTTTAATGTCTTTGGTGGTCGCCTAATAACAGATATTATAGATTCTAGAACATATATGTTGCTTCAGATGGACATAGTTCAACTTTAGCACGTTAGCATTGAGTGTGAACATTGTGTTTTTGTAGGTGCTAACAAACGGTCCTGAAAAGCGTAACTCACGTCTGCGTGTGTTTTGAGGAAGGCCTTTTTCTCGTGACTGTACCATAGCTGCTGAGGCGTCCTGGGTTTCTCTGGCACATTAGAACCTTTCTTTGCCATGCTCTCCACCAGGTCGGGATGGTCCTCCCTATAGTCACACAGAAACCCAATGACTACTGTGAGAGAGAGAGACAGCTACATGTGAGCTCTCACATGTTAACATGTTTTTTTACAAAAGAATAGACTTGGAGTTAGATAAACTTTGATTTTTCGGCAGGGACGTATGCAGGATGCTACCCTCCACAGCATGGTCTTCAAACCTAAAAACCTAATTTTGACCAAAATTAACCGGAGAGATTACTGCTACCAAGGTTTCCTTTTTCCAAGCTATACGGAGGGGCTCTAGCAAACAAACAGTAGAGACCTGATGATACCGTCCAACCTGGAACTAAGTGAGTAGTGTTTGGTCTGATGCTATTTTGAAAGCCAAGAAGGAAAAAAAAGAAAACAATGATATTTTACTTTATGGGGACTGAATGCTGAGTTAAGGCTGCCAGGCTTGCAAGGACAGACCAAATACAACTTTAATTAGCACTGAGGTGTAAAGTAAAGGGTGTCGAGGCCTTTGGGCCCAACAAGTGGCAGGAATCTTTGAAGCGCCCTTTGAAGCCCCCTCCTGCTGTTCAAAGACCATTCACTGGCATTTTCTACAAGAAATCTGCCTCCAGAAATAGAAGCTTCTCCCATGGGTGTGACACCTACCCCCGTTGCCTGCTGCAATGCGGGTTAAATTCCACCTGGCGATCTGTTCACCGTCTGCCCTGGCCTGTCTCCCCCTGTCTGGTACAGGTACCCCCACCACACTCCCCTCTCTCCTGAGATTTTGCTCGCCTCCAGCACACGCGCACTGTTGGGGCGAGTGACTCTGAACTTACAATGGCTTATTTTTTCTCTTGTGCATTTTTCCATTTGCCTCATGACTCCTGCATGCTTTATTGACTACAAACTTTCTTTACCAAACCGTGGGACAGACTGTTTGTTCTCGGGACTCTTGACTATTGGTTACACTGACTTTTGACCTTCCATCCTATTCTAACCACCTCTCGCCGGCTTTGCATTCATGTTACCTGATGAAATTGCTGTACAATAGGATCTTGTTGCCATCTGATGCACATTCAGATGTCATAAATCAGCACTGCAGAGCTCTCCATGTAATATGCCGTGCCTTGATTGTATTACTGTTGATGACATCTGGAAATCTGCATGTACACCCGAGCCCATCTACTGTTGCTAGCCCTAATTCTGACTTGTGCTCTGCTTCACTGATTTCTGCTCTTGTAAAAGCCTGGGTTTTCAGCACATTAACACTAGAAGCTTATTACCTAAAATGTATCAATTGAAGGTGTGCGTTCACAGCTCCAGATGTGTTGGTCATTACTGAGACGTGGTTAAGGAAGAGTGTTTTGAATACTAATGTTAACCTTTCTGCTTATAATCTTTTTTGGCAATACAGATCTTCCAAAGGTGGGGGAGTGGCAATCTTTACCAAGGATCACCTTCCGTGCTTGGTTGTCTCCACCAAGTCGGTCTCCGAACAATTTGATTTGCTGGTTTTAAGCATTACAACTTTCAAATGGCTTTTTGTTGACTGTTGCTGGGTGCTATCGTCCTCCCATCAGCACCGGCCTGTACCCTAACTGCCCTAAGACATGCTTAAACCACCTGACCATGTCCTAAAGCAATGGGACTCCCTAAATCTTTCTCAGATTATTACCAATCCCACAAGGTATGACTCCAAACACCCAGAAAAGGCTACTCTCCTCAATGTTATCCTCACAAATAATCCTGATAGGTATAAGGCTGGTGTTTTCTGTAATGACCTTAATGAACAATGTTTTACAGCCTGTGTTCGTAATGGCTGGTCAGTGAAACGAGCTGTCCTGATGTGTCATAGACGCTTGCTAAAAAAACTTTAAATGAGCAAGTCTTCCTTCATGAACTGGCCTCTAAAATGGTATATAATCAGCTTGATCCCCTATCGAAGATGCTTGGACGTTCTTTTTTTAAAATATTTTCTGTGGTATTGTTAACAAACATGCACACAAAGAAAATGAGAATTAAAAACAGGTTCAGCCCCTGGTCCAACTGTGATCTTGCAGTTAATCCACCTCAAGAATTGCATTAGGTGAAAGGCTCGGCACACACGCATACTCAGGCTGACGGGCTCTCGTTCAGACACATGAGAAATAAGTGCACTCAGGCTATCCGGAAGGCCAAAGTTAGTTACTTTAAGGAGCAGTTCTCTCTCTATGGGTCTAACCCCAAGAAGCTCTGGACATGGAGAATAAACCCTCCTCCTCGCAGCTGCCCCTGTCCCTTAATGTTGATGATGTGGTTGTTACTGACAAGAAGCACATGAATGAGCTCTTTAATCACCACTTCATTAAGTCAGGATTCCTATGACTCAGCCATGCCTCACTGCCCATCCAACATTTTCCTCATCTCCCACCCCTTCTAATGTGACAATCTCTGATGCTTCTCCCTCTTTTTCCTCTGCCCCACTACAAAGTTTCTCCATGTAGGCAGTCACGGAGTCCGAGGTGCTAAAGGAGCTCCTTAAACTTGACCCCAAAAAAACATCTGGGTCAGATGGTTTCAACCCTTTCTTCTTTAAGGCTATCATCGCCAAGCCTATCTCTGATCTTTTAACCAGTCTCTCCTTTCTGGGGAGGTACCCATTGCTTGGAAGGCAGCCACAGTTCATCCTTTATTTTGAGGGGGAGATCATTCTGATCCGAACTGTTATAGGCCTATTTCTATTTTGCCCCGTTTATCAAAAGTGTTGGAAAAACTATAATAATCAACTGACTGGCTTTCTTGAGGTCTTTCGTATTCTCTTAGGTATGCAATCTGGTTTCAGCTCAGGTTATGGATGTGTCACTGCAACCTTAAAAAGGTCCTCAATGTCACCATTGCCCTTGATTCTAAGCAATGTTGTGCTGCTATTTTTATTGACTTGGCCAAAGCTTTGATACGGTAGACCATTCCATTCTTGTGGGCTGGCTAAGGAGTATTGGTGTCTGAGGTCTTTGGCCTGGTTTGCTAACTTCCTCTCTCAAAGAGTGCAGTGTTTAAAGTCACAACATCTGCTATCTCAGCTACTGCCTGTCAACAAGGGAGTACCCCAAGGCTCGATCCTAGGCCCCACTCTCTTCTCAACTTACTTCAACAACATAGCTCAGGCAGTAGGAAGCTCTCTCATACATTTATATGCAGATGATAGTCTTATACTCAGCTGGCCCCTCCCCAGATGTTGTGTTAAATGCTCTACAACAAAGCTTTTAGTGTCCAACAAGCTCTCTACTAGAGGTCGACCGATTATGATTTTTCAACGCCGATACCAATTATTGGAGGACCCAAAAAAGCCGATACCGATTTAAAATCGGCCTATTTTTTTTAAAATATATATATATATATATATATATATATATATATATATATATATATATATATATATATATATATATATATATATATATATATATATATATATATATATATATATATATATATATAGTAATAATGACAATTATTACTGAATACTGAATGAACACTTATTTTAACTTAATATAATACATCAATAAAATCTATTTAGTCTCAAATAAATAATGAAAAATTTTCCATTTGGTTTAAATAATGCAAAAACAAAGTGTTGGAGAAGAAAGTAAAGTGCAATATGTGGCCATGTAAAAATGCTAACGTTTAAGCTCCTTGCTCAGAACATGAGAACATATGAAAGCTGGTGGTTCCTTTTAACATGTCTTCAATATTCCCAGGTAAGAAGTTTTAGGTTGTAGTTATTATAGGAATTATAGGACTATATCCCTCTATACCATTTGTATTTCATATACCTTTGACTATTGGATGTTCTTATAGGCACTTTAGTATTGCCAGCCTAATCTCGGGAGTTGATAGACTTGAAGTCATAAACAGCGCAATGCTTGAAGCACAGTGAAGAGCTGCTGGTAAATGCAGGAAAGTGCAGTTTGAATGAATGCTCACAAGCCTGCTGCTTCCTACCACCACTCAGTCAGACTGCTCTATCAAATCATAAACTTAATTATAATATAATAAACACAGAGAATTACAAGCCGTAGGACATTAATATGGTCAAATCCGGAAACTATCATTTCGAAAATAAAAAGTTTATTTTTTTCAGTGAAATACAGAACTGTTCCGTATTTTATCTAACGGATGGCATCCCTAAGTCTAAATATTGCTGATTCATTGCACAACCTTCAATGTTATGTCATAATTATGTACAATTCTGGCAAATTAATTACGGTCTTTGTTAGGAAGAAATGGTCTTCACACAGTTCGCAATGAGCCAGGTGGCCCAAACTGTTGCATATACCCTGACTCTGCTTGCACAGAATGCAAGAGAAGTGACACAATTTCCCTAGTTAAAAGAAATTCATGTTAGCAGGCAAGTTCAAAAAGATATACTTGTGTATTGATTTTAAGAAAGGCATAGATGTTTATGGTTAGGTACACATTGGTGCAACGACAGTGCTTCTTTCGCGAATGAGCTTGTTAACTTAATTGGGATGGGGGGCAACATTTTCACTTTTGGATGAAAAGCATGCCCAGAGTAAACTGCCTGCTACTCAGTCCCAGATGCTAATATGTGCATATTATTAGTAGTATTGGATAGAAAACACTCTGAAGTTTCTAAAACTGTTTGAATGATGTCTGTGAGTATAACAGAACTCGTATGGCAGGCGAAAACCTGAGAAAAAAATCCAACCAGGAAGCAGGAAATCTGAGGTTTGTAGTTTTTCAACTCAGCCCCTATTGAAGATAGTGGGATATTGGTCATCGTGCACTTCCTAAGGCTTCCACTAGATGTCAACAGTCTTCAGAATGTTGTTTCAGGCTTCTACTGTGAAGGGGGGCTGAATGACAGGGGAATGAGTCAAGAGTCTGCCACCATGAGCTCGTGACGCACGGTCATGTGAAAGTTACCTCGCGTTCCATTGCTTTTCTACAGACAAAGGAATTCTCCGGTTGGGACTTTATTGAAGATGTATGTTAAAAACATCCTAAAGATTGATTATATACTTCGTTTGATATGTTTCTACGACCAGTAACATAACAGTTTTGGACTTTTCGTCCGACCTTTCTGCTGGACTTCTACGCGCGTTTGGATTTGTTTACCAAACGCCCTAACAAAAGGAGGTATATGGATATAAATGATGAACTTTATTGAACAAATCAAACATTTGTGTAACTGGTATTCCTGGGAGTGCATTCTGATGAAGATCATCAAAGGTAAGTGAATATTTATAATGCTATTTCTGACTAATGTTGACTACACAACATGGCGGATATTTCTTTGGCTGGTTTGGGCTCTGAGCGCCGTACTCAGATTATTGCATGGTATGCTTTTTCTGTTAAGTTTTTTTTTTTTAAATCTGACACAGTGGTTACATTAAGGAGAAGTTTATCTAAAGTTCCATGTATAATAGTTGTATCTATTATCAATGTTTATGATGAGTATTTCTGTGAATTGATGTGGCTCTCTGCAAAATCACCGCATGTTTTGGAGCTACTGAACATAACACGCCAATGTAAAATGAGATTTTTGGATATAAATATGCACTTTATCAAACAAAACATACATGTACTGTGTAACATGAAGTCCTATGAATGTCATCTGATGAAGATCATCAAAGGTTAGTGATTAATGTTATCTGTATTTCTGCTTTTTGTGACTCCTCTCTTTGGCTGGAAAAATGGCTGTGTTTTTCTGTGACTTGGTGGTGACCTAACAATCGTTTGTGGAGCTTTAGCTGTAAAGCCTTTTTGAAATCAGACACTGTGGCTGGATTAACGAGCATTTTATCTTTAAAATGGTGCCTAATATTTGTATGTTTGAAAATGTTGATTTATGAGATTTCTGTTTGAATTTGGCGCCCTGGCGCCCTGCAATTTCACTGGCTAAATGGTAAGTGTAAGAATTTGTTCACAACTTACTTGCCTAGTAAGTAGCATTGGTGGCAAATCTGATGGCCGAATGATAAAAAACATCTATCCGCTCAAGAGCACCCTTACCTGCTGATCTATAAATTATGTCTCTGTAATCTAGATGGTCATCTGAATCACAGCCTACTTCGCCAAACGGGTGATTTAACCGGTCTGGGAAAGGGGTTCCGCTAGTTCCACTCGCCAGTTAAATCACCCGTTTGGCAAAGTAGGCTGTGATTCAGATGACCATCTAGATTACAGAGACAAATTTATAGATCAGCAGGTAAGGGTGCTCTTGAGCGGATAGATGTTTTTTATCATTCGGCCATCAGATTTGCCACCAATGCTACTTACTAGGCAAGTAAGTTGTGAACAAATTCTTATTTACAATGACGGCCTAGGAACAGTGGGTTAACTGCCTTGTTATGGGGCAGAACAACAGATTTTTACCTTGTCAGCTCGGGGAGAGGGGCTGAATGAGAGGGGAATGAGTCAAGAGTCTACCAGCAGCCATGAGCTCGTAACCTTTCGGTTACTGGCCCGACACTCTAACCACTAGGCTATCTTCCCCCAACACCACTTTCCATCAATTTGTATAGCAGACCCTCATGGCAAATTGAGTCGAAGGCTTTTTTGAAATCAACAAAGCATGAGAAGACTTTGCCTTTGTTTTGTTTGTCAATTAGGGTGTGCAGGGTGAATACGTGGTCTGTCGTACAATAATATGGTAAGAAGCCAATTTGACATTTGCTCAGTACATCGTTTTCACTGAGGAAATGTATGAGTCTGCTGTTAATGATAACGCAGAGGATTTTCCCAAGGTTTCTGTTGACGCATATCCCACGGCAGTAATTGGGGTGAAATTTGTCTCTACTTTTGTGGATTGGGGTGATCAGTAGAACACATCACTGCACTCTATACTCCTCTGTAAACTGGTCATCTCTGTACACCCATCTCTGCAGCCCTCATCCTCCACATACAACACCCATTCTGCCAGTCACATTCTGTTAAAGGTTCCCAAAGCACACACATCCTTGGGTTGCTTCTCTTCTCAGTTCGCTGCAACTAGAGACTGGAACGAGCTGCAACAAACACTTAAACTGGACAGTTTATTCTCAATCTCTTCATTCAAAGACTCAATCATGGACACTCTTACTGACAGTTGTGGCTGCTTTGTGTGATGTATTATTGTCTCTACCTTCATGCTGCTGTTGTCTGTGCCCAATAATGTTTGTACCATGTTGTTATTATGTTGTGTTGCTAACATGCTGTGTTGTCATGCGTTTCTGCCTTGCTATGTTGTGGTCTTAGGTCTCTTTATGTCGTGTTGTTTTGTCTCTTTTCGTAATGTGTGTTTTGTCCTATATTTATATTTTATTTTTAATCCCAGCAGGAGGCTTTTGCTTTTTGGTAGGCCGTCGTTGTAAATAAGAATTTGTTCTTGAATGACTTGCCTAGTTAAATAAAGGTTAAATAAAAATACTCATCAAGCAATTTAAAATACATTCAACACAATGGAGAAATCCCACCTTCAAATATAGATTTACTCCAGTTGCAGATAACCTAAATTTGAACCTTACCTGAACTTTGACATGCTGTGCCCAAACGTTTCTTTGTCTTTCTGGAAGTCTTCTAGATATTTTTTCTGTTGTCAAAAAAACAAGTCAGTCGACCATGAGCAACGTCAGCAAATTACTCAGTTCAAATAAATTGTATCTACCAGGGAGAACATATTTACCCCCCCATCCCAAACGTCACTATATCCCTCCCTTTAATCTCTTCCTTTCCTTCCCACTCTCTCCCTGCTTCTGACCTTCTTTTTGTCAGGCAGCCCTCTGTACTTCATGGAGAGGATCTTGGTGAGGTCTAGGTTGCTCATCTCAGGGTGCAGCTTGGCATACTTGGCCCTCTTCTCAATGAAGAAGCGGAAATATGGTGTCAGGGGCTTCTTAGGGAAATCTGGATGCTTCTGTTCAGTGAAAAATAAAACAAAAGAACATTCGAAAGAACAATACCAAATAGGAGTAAAATTACACACAAAAAGACAGTCAAATCAGTCATCAAATGACTGAATTTGCTAAGAAAATAATGTGTCACCTGTGAAAGTATCAACTGATAGTGTCTATCATAAAAAGAGGATATGCAGTTCACCTTCAGCTTCTTGCCCTTATACGGGTTCTTGATGAAGTCTTGGGCATCGAAAATCAGCTCTGTTAATGTGCGAAATTTACGGATCTGAACCAAAGACACAGAACAACAACATAAAACACATTGCAGAGGCAAGATGCAGTATGTAGATATTGAACTGACAAGAGTTGGAAATCCACTTTTATTCTCAAATATAAATACCCCAGTCCACAGTATAACATGAAAGAGACATGGCGTACCACTTTGGAGACCTCGTTCCACTTCTGTTTGCACATCTCTCCTGTGAATGAGTTGAAGGCCACCTTCTCCCAGTCCAGATGGGACTCCGACGTCTTGTACTTGGCCAGGTCCTTCTGGGGAAGATTGACTTTCATGGCCTCTAGCAGATTCAGAAGGTCGTCCTGCGTCCACACTATAGCCACACAAGGACACACACATCAGCTTGCCTGTCCTGCAACCATTATCCTGGCTGAAGTGAAAAAAATCATGAATATCCCCATTTTGCACAATAATCTGAATGGGATGGAAGGAAGAAGCTCCATGTTGTGACTATATCTCACCTTGATTGTCTACTATGATCTCACGTTGATTGACTATGATCTCACCTTGGTCTTTAGTGGACGCGTCCATTTCTCCATTCATCTGTACTTTCTTTAACCTGCACATAAACAAAACAGATCGCAATAAAACACTATCCATTTCTTTTAATGGCTGTGAATAATATACAAGTTACTCTCACTACTGTGCCAGCAAAAAAAAGTATCTACACAGTATACATAATAGCCAAGTTACCTATGCATACACCTAATGCATGCAAATGTGAGAAAGTAACAGAAAACTACTTTAGCCAATGCTATGCCTTGTGATATTAGGAAATATGTGGGAAAAAATAATGCTTGGAGATTAAACACATTTGAAATGGCATAGGCTAGAGGTTAAAAATGTATATAATTCTACTAGTATATCGACTTGCATTTTAAAATAAGTGTGTAAAATGTGATACTGAAAACAAGATTTATTGGACAGAGATTATTCGACTGCTTTTAATAATTCCAAACAAGCTATTAGGTAAGAAATTCCAGCCTCTTAAAATCCTAGAAATTAAAATCGACCTCGACATGATGGTTATTAATGTTTATTACACCGCCCCTAAACGTTTACGCTACACGGTGAGACAGACTATAGCTTGTGACGGTTTCACATCTCAAATAACTCCGCAGAAGGCTACGACTGGTAATGTTCTTTATGTCGATTTGGAAAATAGGCTAGCTTATTCTACATTAAAGTAGCAACTTATTTTGCTTTCTGTCGACCATGTCTTCTGTCGGTCGGTAATGGAGGATTTTCCCGGAGTGGTGGTGGGGAGGTTCCACAGAAGGAGGAAGCGAACGTTTAGAGGCAGCTGTAGGCAACCAGCTGACTATGGACGGGAGATCTGCTTTCGGTCTCCAACGAAGGGGAATGGTGGCCAGGGAACATTACTACCAAATGAACCACTCGACAAAGCCACACTACCAACATTGAGCTGGAATTGAAACCTGCCTCCGCCTTAAATCTCTATCGGCTGACTCTTGCGAGGGGCCAAATAGGGATACATATTACGCTTTATAATAAATTAAATTGTTGGGCATAGTCCTCAGAGACCCGTTTCTATGCTTTAATCGTTTTAGTATCGAAGCGGGCAACCATAATCAAACCGAAAAAGATTCAAAAAAGCAGGACATTCTTGCGCGAGGCGTAACCGATTTCGGATATGTGATGTCGACTCTGCAGTCAGCACCCCGCCTGTTGTTTACCAGTTCTTGGTGATATAGTACGCACGAGCCTGTGTTGGACTGCCAGTGCATTTAAGGGGGGGATACAATTATCGCTGGTCTAATGATGCGCTTAAAACAGTGGTTGGACATAGTTAGCTAGTGTCCCAACTAATCAGTGCAGTTATGGGAAATGTAAAAGTAATATCCTGGTATGTGAAGATGGTTTGGGGGTCCACAAACTCCAACCGAGCCAACAACCGCGCTAGCTACTTGCAACCGCACTACGCTGGTTCAATGCTAGCTCGCTAGCTATATTATGTTAGCAACCATCAGATTTTCATTAATTTACAGCAATAGGTTAGCCAACACGGTGGCCACCTGTGAAAAGAATCAAATGACAATAATCTATACATTTTAAGGTTTAAACATGTGTAGTAGTTAGCTACTGTAAATTTAAAATATGAAAACCACCACCAGACCAGTCAACTTTTATGCTAGCTAGCTAAAGCTTGGCTAACTTCAGGGGATTCACCATGGATAATGATTTACGTTTTTATTTTGTATAAACATTTACATCAATATTGCAGGTAACGTTAACTAGATAAATGTATTTGTAATAGGTCGTCCAAAATATTACGTATCGGCCTAACGTTACTAGTTTTGCATAAACCCATAGGAAAAAATCCAGTTCCAAACGACTGCGACCCGAACACTGACCTCGTCTCCATGAAAGAGAATCATGTTTAGAAAATCCTTCATCTCAGACAGACAAATTCACTGTTGTGTTTCTTGAAAAACAACGATTTAAATGAACAAACTCACCGTGAAACGGTTCTGTCCACCCTGAATTTTCTTTCAGCTGTTGTTGAACACGGGGTAAACCAGGTTTTGTAGCCGTGTGGCGAGGATGGGTCATGAAGACTGAGGCACACGAATGAAGAAAAAGGGAAATAAATGGTAACAATCTTCGCTAATCTTCAGAATTGAAATTAGGATACTTAACTACAATCTATCATCATTCACAAGGTTTCAATCCGCGGTTACATTGTATCAAATTGACACCACACATAATGAAATATTTGTACATCCGAGATTGCAAATGGTTCACTGGCGCGAGGTTGATCCCAGAGCCGCCATGCTACAGGCAAAGCGCGAGTCAGTTAGGATACCGACCGTGACAAGCTCAGATGGCGCACTACATGCTTAGCAAGAAATGGGGTTTAAAGTAAGCCTGGGTGTGTAACTAACCTGCCCCGCACCAGGATCATAGGCAACTATAACAGTACCAAAGACTGGTTTTCGCAGGTTGGCAATGATGGTTGTCAAGCGAGATAGAGGGCGAGCCCACACGGTGAGATATTAAACTGAGATCCATGATGGCTAACCAGAGAGGCGGCTGGTTCTGTCAACAACCGCATGGAGGTCTCGGCGCGGAAATAGTCAATTCTTAGCAGAAAATAAGATACATTGGTGAATTAAATTCAAAATTGACGGTGGTCCATAATCACTGCAAATGTTATCAATTTACACCATATTATTTAGACCCTATAGTTCGCATTTCTTACCCGTGGTAAAGGAGAGGAGATTCGGGTATGGCGACCTCGGAATGGTCTACCCTACAGCAGTCAGTGTTTTGCTAACACAAGGCATTCAAGATGAGGTGTTCTTTTAAAATTACTAAAGGGAGAAAATAAACCATATTGAGCGTAAATTGTTTGTGGAAATAATTTTGTTTATATAGCTTTTGAGCAGTCGAATTGACGAAGGTGGCTGTGAGCCTTACCTGTCTCAGCGTGAGTCGAGCTCGTTGTGGAACAAGGGTTGGGTTGAATGTTAGCCAGCACTGCGCCGCCGGTCCAGGGCACAGGCGCTCCAGTCCCCGCAGAGATGGGAACTTCCCCCCGCCTCCATCTCACTTGCTTTCTCCTTCCACTCAACGCGTAGCTCTCTCGATCCGACCATTTCTCTTAGCAAAGACATCCGCATTTTCGATCTCTCCCCCGCTGCCGAACGCATCACCCACAGCCATACTATTTTTCCACATTTAGCTCTCGAACGGCCGTTGCCAACCGAAGACAATGAGCGAGTGCAAATATTTTATACTACCGATACTTTAGTAAAAGTTATTTGTCCCAGACAGCTGCCTATATCCAAGTGGAACTTTAGTCAGCTGTTGTTACAAAGTCATTTCACAAATTATAGCATAAAAACTAACATTTTAATAACAATCTGCAGTGTTAAGGCCTACTGAACATTTTGAGAAAAAAAGTGTCATAAACATATATTCATGGCAGCGCTAACTCTGTTGACAGATTGCAAAAACGATACTGGAATTGTATTCCATGGATAGGCCTATACTTTTAGTGGTGCTCCTATTTGCAAAGTCGAGTAGCCTATTTGACGGTTTCATTTTCTCACTCATGTAATTTCTTCCAACTCCACCTTGTCAGTTTGGGGGCGTAATCCAGCCATCCAATCCAGCCAGCCAGATCCAATGAAAACAAATGACTTTCCAATGAGCGCACAGCGTCGTTAAACCGCGTTGGAGTGGTGCTCCTGTGGACCAGCACTGTCAGCCCTCCTACCATTGATGAATAAAGTGATGGAATGTCTCAAATTAAGAAATGAAAGGGTTTAAAATGTCTTTAATTGGTTGGGTGAAAATCAAAACAGCAGTTGTACAGTGATTCAAACACACATCAACATACAATAAACCAAATATACAGCTGTCCTTTTACACCTGTCCCTGATCAATGAAAAAATGGTGCAATAGGCCTACTATAGTCAGATCTTATTGCTGTGATTCATTTGTCATATTTACACATTTCTCTCCCACATCATCATTATATTGTTATAATTCATTCAGTGATTAATCAATAATTTTCCTGTATGTATCCCTCTCACCTTTGCAATCCCGAAAGCATTACATCCTGAAGTAAATATGTATTTAGGTATAAGAACTGAATGAGTGATACCACTGGACACCCAAAAATAGAACTAAGATGATCTGAACTCCATACTCACACTTTAGCTTGCAACTAAACAAAACAGCAAGAACACAAGGTCATCTACATAAGAAGCATAAAACCAAACTGTAACAAAGGAGAGTAATGTAACTAGGGTATAAAATAGGCTACAGAACCAAGGCTAAAATAACAGTCCCATAGAAAAGCATTTTCGTGTGACTTATATTGCATTTATCTGCCTAATACTGATGGGATTATATTTTTGGCATTATTTGGGTATTTGAGAGATAAATGTTAATTGTTATATTAATAGTGTAGAATATTAGGCAACCTGTCATTAAAAAGGTTTGAATGCTTACCCGAGAGAGACCTTCATTTTAGCTTGGCACACAAACATACCCAATTGGTTTCAGGACAGTTGGCTAAAAATACATTTTCCTAAAAAATATTTTTGATGGCACATACTAATAAATGTGTTAGACACCAGTCCCTATTAAAGCATTGTTTGAGTTCACTGGATCCTCGCAGCGAGTTGAGAAGTGAAAGGTCGTGTCCAGGTGTTCATGGCAACGGGGACTCGTACATATCCTCTCCTGGCTCCTCTTCGAACTTCACCTTGCCGTCAGAGGCATCCAGCTGCAACAGGACACACAGTCTCATTAGAGAAACACACACAGTTTAGTTGAGTCACACTGATTTAGGAGAGGCAGAATTTATTCTAAACCTCCTGAAATGATTTGAAAGATAGCATTTCCAATATTAATGAAACTGAACCCAATATGAAGAAAATGAATAGCTATACTGACATTCTATTGATCAACAGCTGAATGGGTATTTTGAAAATGTTCTCTGCAGATTCCATTAGGTCCATACTGTTCTCATGTGTATGTGATTTAGCTAACTCTTCTGACCACTCATCGGCATGACAACATAAGCCTGGGACCAGGCTCCTACCCAAAACATATGCACGTGTTGTGATTGTAGTTAACCACAGTAAAACATTTGTGTGCCACTTACACATTTCATTTCCTTGTCAGTGAAGAGTGTTCCAGTGATGGCCATGCGCAGGGGGATGGTGAGGATGAGGACAAAGGGCAGAGCCAGGGAGAAGGCACTCATCTTCACCATCCAGAGAGCTCCCAAACACACCATCTGGATCAGAGTGAACAAGTGCATCTTCATAGTAGTTACCTGCATTAAGGAGATGAGAGAAGGAGGGTTAAGACAGGGGCAACACATTGGATATATACTTATGTTTACCAGGGGCATAACTTTCACTGGGGACGGGTACATTCTGAAATAGCATTTTTGTCCCCCCCAGTTTTATCTTTGGAATGTGATACAAAATGAGGCAATGGTGTGCTTTAGGACCATGAGGACGCCTCCGAGCGGTCGGGTAGGCTGTTTGGAGCGTTTATCCGATTGTATAAAAATTAAATACAAAATTACGTCTCCCCCTCTTCTAAAACCAAGTTGCGCTCCTGATATTTACTATGGTGTAAAACTTGTAAGTGCAAAGGTAATTTATGATTTTTCAGATAATTACGTTGTGATTGCCACAGTGTGTTATTGTGTAGGAATTGTCTGGTATGTTTCATAAATTAAATAATGATATAAAACGATGAAACAGAAAGGAGGACAATTGGGGGGTGGAGAGAGGCAGCATACCCTTTGTGCGTAGGCGTCAGCAGGATAGTATTTCCTGGGTACAATAAGCAGAAGCATTCGGTCCCACATCTGGATCCCACTGAGTGAGGTTATACCCATGTAGAGGAAGATTCCAAACAGAGCCGTCATGGGAATCATCTTCAGGATAGGCTCCAAGAGAATAGACACACCTGGGAATAGCAGGAACAACAAACATTTCTCATACATTTTTAGGAACTCAAGACTGACTGTGCTGACCTTTTCTTTAGACACCCAGTGTTCTGTCTGTTCGTCGGGATCAACTGCATCAGCTAAATCTCAGTAGCCTATATGGTAGCACTTACCGACCATGGCGGCCACAAGCATGCCGCTGATCCTTTGCTCCAGCACCTTCTCGATCTCAGGCTTGGGTCCCTTGCTCATGACAGTGAGGGCGTTGGCATGGGTGACAGAACGCACGGTGGCGGCACTCAGCCAGGGCACCCCAAACAGGGAGGCAATGCCACCCATGGTGACCAGGATGAGCAGGTCCAGATGGAAACCAGAGCCCTTTACCATCTTCCTCTCTGGTTTGCTCACAATCAGCCTAGAAAGGTCAGAGGTCAAACAATGAGAGGAGGCTTGGCGGTTGTGGAGAGACTATGGACATGATGACGATTTTACTAACGTAGTGATCTGGGACTCGAGGAAGATGAGGATGAAGACCAGCAGGGCTGGCACGCAACACGCCCCCATCATCCAGGCGGGGAAAGGCTTCTTCTCTCCCAGGGGGTTGATGAACCAGCCTCTGGCATTGGGGTTGGACACCATTAGACCCTTGGGCACCACAAGTTTCTGCCAGGGGACACACAAAATACATATGCTGTATTTAATCTATTACTAGACATCCCTTTTTACATGAAACAGTTTAAGGACTAATATGTTATACACCGAGATCACCTTTTAGTCAAGGCAACACAAACCTATAAATCACTAACCTGAGTGTAGGCATCCTCAATGGTGATATCCACAGCGATCATGAAGAAAATGGCGATGGGAACACCAAAATCTCCAATCATCCGACGAATCTGGAGATAGGGAAAACATGTGTAGTGAAGGCTATCACACACAGAACACAGAGGGGGCTCTCCAGCGCTAAAAGACCCTCTCCTGATTCATCTCTCTTCAATACTGTCCAGCAGTCGCTTTGCTGACAGACAAACAGTAGTCATCACTGTTGAAAACAGCTGTAGCTCTTACCGGTCCAGGGAGGAAGTGGCCATTTTTGAACTGACGGAGGAAGTATGCAATGAAGAAACACCCGAACATAAGACACATGGAAAGCAGGGCAGTGTTGGGGTAGGCCCTCTCATGTATGACCTCGTGCACTGTCTTGTTGCCATCCTCATGATACTCTATGTGCTCCTTGACCACCGGGTGGAAAGGGTTGTCCAGGCTGTTGTTCAAGTGCTCATAATTCAGAATCAGAGGGTGAGCTTTGAAGATCTGAACAACGAGAAGAAAAGTAGGTATGTAGATGAATTAGCAGCGGAGGACAGGAGGGGTGTGAAGGAAAGGAGAAAGACAGGTTTTTATTTTTGTATTTACAGTTGAGGTATAAAAAAGTGCTTAGGATGGTGGATGGATGTAAATGTTGGGATGGATGTGAGGAGATGAGGTGGAGTGATGTGTGGTACCTTGCCGAGCTTGCTGAAGGTCTCGTAGATGAAGATGAGGGAGATGAGGATGGAGAAGATCTCCTGCGTGAAGCGGGAGATGAATTTGACCAGGAAGCTGCCCTCCACGGCCACGATAACCACCACGATGATCACCAGCCACAGGCCTACCCAGATACGGCCCACAATGTACTCAATCTCCTGGGACTTGCAGAACTAGACAATGGGATTTATAAAAATAAGTTGTTTATGTTAATGATGTACTTGCATTGTAACTTTGAAATTCATATTTATAATAATAGCAAATCATGTCTAATATGATTGAGATCCTGAGGACATGAAGCAGTGATGGCTCAGCATACTGTGAGCTAGGTCTCACTGAGCTGTTATGTGAAAGTGCTATGATACATACCGCAAAGAAGGCCTCCTCAAACACCAGCAGTGGCCCAGAGAAGCCAATGACCAGTGTAGGCTGGGCTGCGATGAAGGCGAAGATGATGCCCTGGACGCAGGTGGAGATCATCAGCTCAGACACGCCCATCATGTGCTCCGTCTTATCGGCTGGAGGCAGAGGTCAGGGGGATGAAGGTCCTGATTATAACCTCTGTTATGTAGGCCTACCCACAAATCCTATATAGAGTCAGCAGTGCTCCTGTCCTCTATGACACTAGGTGGGTCCCTCCTTCAGACATGAACTCACCCAGCAGGCCTCCGAAGGTGATGGCAGGGGACAGGGCAGCGAAGTAGATGAAGATGACAGCAGCCAGGACCTGGGGGTCGAGGGCGTCTGTGAAGTCACTGATGTAATGGCGGTACCGCCGCTTCATGTCCTTTATCATCCCGCCGAAGGGAATGCCTGTCCGGGCCAGCGGGTCTTCTCTTGGCTCCTCATCGGCCTCATCAGCTGGATACAAAAACAAAACAAATAATGACTCAGACAGAGCAAGTGTTTTGGATGGGTTTTTTGACTAGAATCTCCAGAATCTCTGCATTTTCTAAACATCAATTTTATTTGGAAAATCATATTAGATGGAAATGTAGGCCAAACATAAACAATCCCTAATTTGGAAATTGAATTAACACGTTTTTATAGATTTAGATTAGTTGTAACTACAGGGTTAGTCCGTGTGACTGACCTTTGGCCCCGCCACCAAATATGATTCGGGTGTCAGAGGGGCGGAGTCTGTCCTTCAGCATCTTCTTCTGGAAGTCAATGATTGGCTGGAGCATGCCCTTGTCCTGGATCTCAGTGGGCGGGATGACGATGCTGCAGTCCATGAAATCAGCGATGGCATTGGTCAATTCCTTGTTAGTCTGGGCTAGGTAAGCCTCTAGACTAAAGACCTGTAGGACCGGAGACATGGGGAGAGCATGGTTAGCTATTGTCAAACACTGAAAAGATTAATCTAGATACTATGAAGCATCTTCTCATTCTTCCCCTCCCCCTTGCGCTCCTTGGCCTTAATAAATCTCATCCCTCTTTCCACTCCTATTTTCTCACCCAGTCAGCCATAAGGGCAGCCATGGCACGGCCACTCTCATGGTAATCCACTCCTCCCTGGCTGGGGCCCACCAGCACAAAGACGAAGCGCACCGGCACAGGGGCCTCCAGGGCCCCCTCTATCACCACAGAGTCCCCCAGCCTGACGAAGGCCACGGCAGGCTTCTCCAGGGAGTCCATCACCCCTGGAACAAACACACACACATAGAGCTTAGATTACAGTCTCCATATTCTTTAGAATAAATGGTTGAATAGGCAAATCAGGCAGAGTATCCAGTTGGGCTCCCGAGTGGCGCAGCGGTTTAAGGCACAGCATCTCAGTACTAGAGGCGTCACTACAGATACCCTGGTTCGATTCCAGGCGGTATCACAACCGGCCGTGATTGGGAGTCCCATAGGGTGGCGCACAATTGGCCCAGCGTCATCCGGGTTTGGACGATGTAGGTCACCATTGTAAATAAGAACTTGTTCTTAACTGACTTGCCTAGTTAAATAAAATACATTTAAACAAGTTGGTGGTGAGTTGTATTTCACTTTTCACACACGACTTACCTGAGAGGACAATGGAGGCTTCCACACTATCAGTTGTATCTCTCTGAAAAGCAAAGGGAGGAAGGTCAGTTAGTGAGATATTGGGAGAGAATATTTATCAAAGAAAGAGGAAGAGAGGTTGAATGAAGTCATGAAGTGCTGGAATGATATTTAGATTTAGCGGTGGGATAGAGATCCTAAGCCTAGTGTTACCTGCTTGGTGACAGAGAAGGTCTGCATCTCGATGTCTCCTCCCAGGGGTTGAGCTACAGCTCCCTCAGACTGACTGCGTCTCTGCAGTAGAGCCCTCAGCAGGCCATCTCTATCAGTGGCACGGATCTCACCCTTGCTCCGCAATTCATCCACCACCTTCTCAGCCACAGCAGACAGACTGCTGGCCTGCAGGTCCAGAATGATCGCACCTGAACACACACAGACAGAGTTTTGGGATAGGTCAATTCATGGCCTGTTGCTGCCTGCCATCTGTTATTGGAAATACGGTTTCATATGGTGGCTCTGAGAAAAGATTCATTTTCTAATAACCTCATGAAATGATCTAGATTATGTCAAGAAATTATTATAGATTGAGTGATAAACACCGTGCATTTGTTCAGATAGTCACCTGTGCTCATGATCTTGCGAAGCTGGATCAGACTCTTGAAGGTGAGGTAGGAGACGTGGGAGGGGCCCCACTTGCCCGTTGCTGGGTTCAAATTCTCCTCATAGCCCACCCAGCGGCCAGTCTCCTGCCAGCTGCTGCCTATGAGCTCATTCAGCTCCACATAGGCCTGAGACACACACACACAACATCATGCTCAGGTTCAAAATGGAAACTTCCTTGTCAATATACTAGGTATACGTTTATTTGAAGCTATACCCCAAATGGGGCTTACCTGAGCATCCCCTCTGGTGTTGGCGTTGGTGTTCAGGTTCAGATAGGCTGAAATACAGAGAGGTAGTGTTCAGTCCTAGCACTTCATTGGAGGTGTACTTGTGTTGGAGAGACATACAGAGGGGAGTAGAGAGAATGTGTTGATGGGCGTTTAGTGCTCACCCTCTGGGTCGGTGTGAATGACGATGCTCTGGATGGCCTGGTTGCTGTCCTCTTCATGCCTGCTCTGCTCCAGGTCATAGTTGCCACTGTGGGGAGAGAGGGGTAGGGGGGTGAACCCGGTTAGTGAGGGGGGGGGGGGGGGGGGGGGGGGCACGAGACGCAGGTGTGCTGCTCCTCAACACCTGTCCATGTCTCACCAGATCTTACAGACAACAGGCCAGGTTGTGCTCCTTTCTTTCATGAAGTACCTGCAGCTCCTGGTGTTTGGTGTTCTGGCAAAAAGGGGCAGTAAAAGCCTGTATGACGTCTGTATATACTGTAGGCTCAGAATCATTCGCTGGTTGTGTTACCATTGATTGGTGACTTCAGTGAGAGACTTGGGCAAGCTCTGCAATATCAGTCCTGCCTTCTCAGATAAGGACGTCATGCTGGCTTAGACCAGTGGGGGGTGGTGTTGTATAATCATTTACCGTAGGCCTACTTCTGATCACCCTCACTGACAATCTGGACAACCACATGATGTAGCTGCATTCACAATATCTTGTTTTAGATCCCTTCACCCATTCATTTAATTCCTTCTAATATTGTTCAGGTTGGACTTCTTGTATGAGGAAATGCTAATTAGACTTAAAAAAATAACTTTTAAGAGAGGAGAGCACTCACGGTCTGGTCGGAGATGGGAAAGCAGAGTCACTCTCCTCCTCAGAGGACATGACATCCTGGATGGAATCAGAGAGAGAGTATATAAAATGTTACAAATACTTTGAATTGACAATTCATATTTCCCCATCCCATTTACTGCATTATTGCAATAAAAATGTGTTTTATCCACCTCTCCAAAAGACAGGTCGTTCTCCATTGGAGTGTGTCAGTGCTTGCTTCGTCTGTCCTTAAACTTTCAGCAACGTTTGTGCATACCCTGTAATGTGAATGCACATTGACATAAATTAATAAACACAAACACACTAGAATTAGACACATGAAATACAGACATGCATTTGACCTTTATTTTACCATTGAAATGAACAATCTCTCACAAGAGAGACCTGGCCAAAAAAGCAAAACACTACAGTTTAAAAAGATAAATATACACATTGAGCAACAACATGGTTTAGGGAAGTGTCGTGCAACTAAGGGTCAAAACACTGACAGCCCCTCACTTCATTTTAGATCATAGTGTTGACCCTTGCTTTAAACAAATTTAAATGTAGGAGCTCTTGTAAATTCCAGGACTTCTTGAAGCTTGTTCCAAATGGAAGGGGCAGAGAACCCTCCCCGGATTTTGTGTTAAATGCTCTACAACAAAGCTTTCTTAGTGCCCAACAAGCTTTCTCTACCCTTAACCTTGTTCTGAACACCTCCAAAACAAAGGTCATGTGGTTTGGTAAGAAGAATGCCCCTCTTCGCACAGGGGTTATTACTACCTCTGAGGGTTTAGAGCTTGACGGCTAGACGGTGCACTGTCCTTTTCTCAGCACATATCAAATCTGCAGGTTAAAGTAAAATCTAGACTTGGTTTCTCTATTTTAATCGCTCCTCTTTCACCCCAGCTGCCAAACTAACCCTGATTCAGATGACCATCCTACCCATTCTAGATTACAGAGAAATAATTTATAGATCTGCAGGTAAGGGTGCTCTCGAGCGGCTAGATGTTCTTTACCATTCGGACATCAGATTTGCCACCAATGCTCCTTATAGGACACATCACTGTACTCTATACTCCTCTGTAAACTGGTCATCTCTGTATACCCGTCGCAAAACCCACTGGTTGATGCTTATTTATAAAACTCTCTTAGGCCTCGCTCCTCTTTTCAGTTCGCTGCAGCTAGCGACTGGAACGAGCTGCAACAAACACTCAAACTGGACAGTTTATCTCAATCTCTTCATTCAAAGACTCAATCATGAACACTTACTGACAGTTGTGGCTGCTTTGTATGATGTATTGTTGTCTCTACCTTCTTGACCTTTGTGCTGTTGTCTGTGCCCAATAATGTTTCTACTATGTTTTTGTGCTGCTACCATGTTGTGTTGCTACCATGTTGTTGTCATGTTATGCTGCTACCATGCTGTGTTGTCATGTTTTGATGCCTTGTTATGTTGTTGTCTAGGTCTCTCTTTATGTAGGGTTGTGTCTCTCGTTGTGATGCGTGTTATGTCCTATATTTATATTGTATTTATATCTATTTTTTATCCCAGGCCCCGTCCCCACAAGAGGACTTTTTCCTTTTGGTAGGGCGTCATTGTAAATAACATTTTGTTCTTAACTGACTTGCCTAGTTAAATAAAGGTTAAATAAAAAAATTATTTAAAAAACAATTAACCTTTACTCCCCAGCTCTGTACGGGCCTAAGGCACAGTCAACAATGCACATGTGAGCGTAGGCAATAGTTGTCATTTTTCTGCTGGACAATGTAGGTACACAGGTGAAAAGGGACCTGTCTCAGTATGGCCTTATAAATATAAACATACCAATGACTTAGTCTCCGAAGAGCTAAAGAATGCCAGCCCGCTCTCATATAGAGGGGGGATATTAGGGGATTCCCTCTAATGTCACAATCAATGGTTCAACAGTGACATCAAATAAGACCTTGCTCTAGTCTAGACCTGTCAGCTCTATCTTGACCATTTTGGGGGAGGGGGAAGGGGAGGGGCTTATGGCCCTGGGCCTGAAGAATAATTATGGGAATATCTGAGACTCAACTGCCCCTGCATCAGTTCTATAACAGGTGTAATCTGGGTTAAACTCCAATGGTAGTAATCTGGGGTAAACTCTGACTGGGGTAATCTGGGGTAAACTCTAATTGGGGTAATCTGGGGTAACCTCTAATTGGGGTAATCTGGGGTAAACTCTCACTGGGTTAATCTGGGGTAAATTCTGACTGGGGTAATCTCTAATTGGGGTAACCTGGGGTAACCTCTAATTGGGGTAATCTGGGTTAAACTCTCACTGGGTTAATCTGGGGTAAACTCTGACAGGGGTAATCTGGGGTAAACTCTAATTGAGGTAATTTGGGGTAACCTCTAATTGGGGTAATCTGGGGTAAACTCTGACTGGGTTAATCTGTGGTAAACTTTATCTGGGGTAATCTGGTGTCAACTCTAAATGGACTGTTTTTGTCATGTTGTCATGGGCTACTCATACACACAGTGAACACAAATTGGTTACAATGTGTCACATGCCCAACCAACAGGGCATATGAACCTCTACATAAGTAAGCCTTATAAACACACTTATGACACATTTTGAGGCCCATTTAATCAAGATAGCGCATGTCACAGCCCCTGTCACAGCCCCACCAGCGCATGTCACAGCCCCTATGAGCCGTGCTCCTAACCATGAGTCAGCCGTTGAGACAGTGTGGCCCTTGCAGTGGTTTGAGTAGGAGACTCACAGAGTCTTATCTCTGGGTTACGCCTTCCCCAGGCCAGACAGACATCCTAGTGCTCTAGTCATCCATTACAGTAACTTACAATATTACAACAACTATTTTGTACAGTAACTTGTAATTTAACAGATCTACTCTACTCCAAAAACATTAAAGATTTAAAAAGGCTGGTGGTAACACGTGGTACAATGACAGGCAATACAAATCTTTAAGTGTACAGTGAGAAGTAGAATATTTTAATGTGTATTAACTTGAAATTGTGTCTTCATTTATCTGGTTACACAATGAATATGTAGTGCTCCAAATACACATAAAACAATGCTGATTAGAAATACTATGCAAATGTGTATAACATTGAAACAACAGAGGCTGATGGACAGATAAGAAGACACTGTTCACTACCGCCATCGTCTCTCAAACCTTGTGACCCTGAGCTTTTTAAACCTCCGTCGACCACTAAATGAAGGTGAGCGGGAAAACTTTAAAAAGTCAACTTTCTTCACATATACCATCACTAATTAAACTGATGAAGAGAAGTGTGATGTTAGCTGTTATTTGAAACATCACGGGCCACAACCAAACACTACAGACCTTCACAGATTTTACAGTCATTTTGGTACCAATCACAAACAAGAAAAAAAGCACCTGGGTTATTGTACGGTTAGTTAGCAACAGACTAATCGAGAGACTTGGGTTGTAGAAAGACAAACTGTCATTCCAAAAATGTATTCTCACTGATAGGCATATATGATACCATTTTAGTATAAACCTCAGATACATGGAAAGTTAGATTAAGTTGTCTGTCGCATGTTTCATTCAAATCCCAACCTTTTCTCACCTGTACTCCACTCAATACCACTGACCCCCAAGCCCCCTCAATGACAGACCCCAGTAAAGGACCCCCGGCCTGGGAGGCCACACCCTTACCTGCACCAAGGTGATCCAGCCTAGTCTGTGGCAGTAGAAATAGGTTGATCGCCACGATGCTAACGTAAACGTACCCAATGATAGAGTGATCTGGGGCGGATGGAGAGGCAGAGAGAGAGAGAGAAAGAAAATGGAGGGAACACCCATTTGAAAGTACGCCGGGGCAAGAAACGCTGTACTACGTTCAGCACCAAAGGGTATAGAGAGATAAGGCCTGTGTGACAGACAAACAGCCCTATCGATGTGGCCCACCTTGGGCCAGGGATATCCCAACCCTCCCGTCTCCCCTCCGCCCTCTCTGCTTGGAAAGCTGCCAAGTCAGGACAGAGGGTGCCAGAGAGACCAAACCTGTATGGACCAACAGGACCAGCTTCACCCTGCATGGAGGGGAAAGGGGGTATGGAAGGGGGGCACTCTATCAGAACGTGAGCATCTTGACTTCTGACGTCATCTTGTTAACATACTAGGGATTCCCTTCTATGAAGGGAGGGATTCCCCCTCATGATGACCTCGAGTGGGTTTTATTATTAAATTCATATTTTTTCCATTAAGAGCTGCCAAACTTATAAGCAGGCCTCGGTCACACTTTATTTGGATAGTCTGGATTTTCCATCAGTAGATGGTCTACAGATGGTCATACTATCAACAATCTGTTAATAAACAACTCCTTGCTAAGATTATGGTTAGGGTTAGGATTAGGTTAAGAATAAGGGTCAGAGTAAGGTTAGGGTTAGAGTTAAGTTTAGGGTTAGAATAATGGTTAAGGTTAGGGTTAGAGCTAGGGTTAGTAGATAGTTAGTTGAAATGTTACTGATAGTCTGTAGATAGTCCGTATAGCATCTACAAATCTACAAAACTATCCAAATAAAGTGTTACCAGGCCCCCACTGACAAATGTCATACTGTATGACCTACTGTAACTCCCCCATCACCCCGTGGCTTAACGTTCACACCATCAGGTCGACCTTGATCCGTTTAGGGCCTTGATTGGGTCTTGGTTCTCAAACACTAGAAACTGATGACAGCAACATACGATGAAACAAGTAAATACAGTGCCTTGCGAAAGTATTCGGCCCCCTTGAACTTTGCGACCTTTTGCCACATTTCAGGCTTCAAACATAAAGATATAAAACTGTATTTTTTTTGTGAAGAATCAACAACAAGTGGGACACAATCATGAAGTGGAACGACATTTATTGGATATTTCAAACTTTTTGAACAAATCAAAAACTGAAAAATTGGGCGAGCAAAATTATTCAGCCCCTTTACTTTCAGTGCAGCAAACTCTCTCCAGAAGTTCAGTGATGATCTCTGAATGATCCAATGTTGACCTAAATGACTAATGATGATAAATACAATCCACCTGTGTGTAATCAAGTCTCCGTATAAATGCACCTGCACTGTGATAGTCTCAGAGGTCCGTTAAAAGCGCAGAGAGCATCATGAAGAACAAGGAACACACCAGGCAGGTCCGAGATACTGTTGTGAAGAAGTTTAAAGCCGGATTTGGATACAAAAAGATTTCCCAAGCTTTAAACATCCCAAGGAGCACTGTGCAAGCGATAATATTGAAATGGAAGGAGTATCAGACCACTGCAAATCTACCAAGACCTGGCCGTCCCTCTAAACTTTCAGCTCATACAAGGAGAAGACTGATCAGAGATGCAGCCAAGAGGCCCATGATCACTCTGGATGAACTGCAGAGATCTACAGCTGAGGTGGGAGACTCTGTCCATAGGACAACAATCAGTCGTATATTGCACAAATCTGGCCTTTATGGAAGAGTGGCAAGAAGAAAGCCATTTCTTAAAGATATCCATAAAAAGTGTTGTTTAAAGTTTGCCACAAGCCACCTGGGAGACACACCAAACATGTGGAAGAAGGTGCTCTGGTCAGATGAAACCAAAATTGAACTTTTTTGGCAACAATGCAAAACGTTATGTTTGGCGTAAAAGCAACACAGCTCATCACTCTGAACACACCATCCCCACTGTCAAACATGGTGGTGGCAGCATCACGGTTTGGGCCTGCTTTTCTTCAGCAGGGACAGGGAAGATGGTTAAAATTGATGGGAAGATGGATGGAGCCAAATACAGGACCATTCTGGAAGAAAACCTGATGGAGTCTGCAAAAGACCTGAGACTGGGACAGAGATTTGTCTTCCAACAAGACAATGATCCAAAACATAAAGCAAAATCTACAATGGAATGGTTCAAAAATAAACATATCCAGGTGTTAGAATGGCCAAGTCAAAGTCCAGACCTGAATCCAATCAAGAATCTGTGGAAAGAACTGAAAACTGCTGTTCACAAATGCTCTCCATCCAACCTCACTGAGCTCAAGCTGTTTTGCAAGGAGGAATGGGAAAAAATGTCAGTCTCTCGATGTGCAAAACTGATAGAGACATACAGCTGAAATCGCAGCAAAAGGTGGCGCTACAAAGTATTAACTTAAGGGGGCTGAATAATTTTGCACGCCCAATTTTTCAGTTTTTGTTTGTTAAAAAAGTTAGAAATATCCAATAAATGTTGTTCCACTTCATGATTGTGTCCCACTTGTTGTTGATTCTTCACAAAAAAATACAGTTTTATATCTTTATGTTTGAAGCCTGAAATGTGGCAAAAGGTCGCAAAGTTCAAGGGGGCCGAATACTTTCGCAAGGCACTGTATATCTTGTGTATCCAAATATAGAGAGTGCCTGATGGTGGGGGTCTGTGGGTGACCTGTACCGTAAC
Source organism: Oncorhynchus mykiss (assembly GCF_013265735.2). Classification (NCBI taxonomy): domain Eukaryota; kingdom Metazoa; phylum Chordata; class Actinopteri; order Salmoniformes; family Salmonidae; genus Oncorhynchus; species Oncorhynchus mykiss. The sequence goes on along the minus strand of NC_048576.1, from coordinate 82,785,987 downwards.
TATGAGACAGGAGAGGGACATCCATCCTGGCTTTTAATGAGATGAACAGAGATTGAAATATTTAGCTATATTTCCATTTGCTCTGATTCTACAAAACACACAACATGCTGTATCGGCATTTGTATCAGAATACCTGTATGAACGATCTCTCCAGCTTTACGTGAGGAACTTTCTCTATTTTGTGCACCTCCTGTAAGGGAAATAACAAAATGTTTATACTACTGTAAATGCCGGCCCTTGTAATTGAAAAACCGTATAGCCCGGTATGAAATACATTTGTATTAACTGGCTCAATGCTTGTTGGATCTTTCTTTTTTTTTTGGCGAGGTAACTTTGAGGAAATCAATAACATCCCCTGTTACCACTCAACAAATGTTGTTACTTTAAACGTGAATGTTATTGATGCACCACCACCATTCTTGCCAGTAGTCAATTAATGCTGAATCAATCTGTGAAAAGCATGAATTGGACATTAGAAATATGACAGTGTGTTCATCCATGCTCATGACAGAGGGGTTACTAGATAAGCAGTGGACCACACCCATGTGTTTACTTTAGAGCAGGGGTACTCAACTCTTACCCTATGAGGTCCACAGCCTGATGGTTTTCTGTTCTATCTGATAATTAATTGCACCCACCTGGTGTCCCAGGTCTTAATCGGTCCCTTATTAGAGGGGAACAATGAAAAAAATGGAGTGGAACTGTCTTGAAGGCTTCAAGTTGAATTTCAGGGCTCTAGATGTTCACTGCACTTGGGCTTTTGCATTCCCAATTTTTCCCCATTTACTATAGCACCTATGCTATTTCCCATTTATGGCACCTGTCTCAGAGCTAAACGGTATTGTAATGTACTCATTGTGAACATGTGATCTGATCAGCCTTTTATGTTATGTATATGTAATTTAAATGTTATAAGCAGGAGCTGAAGCATTCTGGGAATGATAATAGTGTGTCTTGTTCAGGGGGTATCAAAGATATTGAATTACTGAAAAAACAATAATTAATAGGACAAATCAAAAGGGGAGAAGCCTGAGAGAGAGAGAGAGAGAGAGAGAGAGAGAGAGAGAGAGAGAGAGAGAGAGAGAGAGAGAGAGAAAATAGCAATTTTGCTATGGCATGGGCGGTTATCATAAATAGTGGAGGTCCATCTGCTGTGTCCATATGCCCCTGTACTGTACCTCTTTAGCATTATCGTATGTAATATGCAGAACATAGATGAGGACGGTATTCTCTCGGGGTTGTTTGTCTTGGGAGTCATGGTGTCCTCGGTTCAATCCCCGCAAGGAACACTGTATTCCCAGCCATAGCTACAATATTGACAAACTAAAGAGGCTGTTGGTTGCATCCTTCTTGTGACATACAGTCACTTACCAGCTTCATAATTGATTGAAACCGATGCAGGAGGGAATCTCCTCTAACAAATCACATGACAAACCAATAACACCATACAAATTCATACTTCACAGAGTTGAGAAATGACTGTTGACTGGTATGGAGGGGCCTCTAGCAAAAATTATCATGGCAACCCAATCATATATGAATTACACAATGCTAATGTTGAATGCTTCAATTCATAAAGTTCTGATGGGGGAATTGTGTGGCACAAAATGGGTGGCAGAGACGGTGACAGTACTATGGAGCTCATAGACTGAGACGATAGGCTCTATCAGGCATAGAGCAAGCAGGCTTGCATGAATTATCACTCCTTACCAGAGCCTGTACCCTGGATCCACCTAGCCAGTGTCAGCCACTTACCGCCCAAAGAGCAGAAACTCATAAAGGGCCAAAGTGCAAAACCATCAACCAAGCAAAATGAATTCAACAGACAGTACTCTGTGCAGAACATACTGTAGAAGTCAGATAAATGTGAAAACTAATTCAGCAAATATCACTTTACAGAATAGGACTTTTTAACGCTGAGTTGAGTGTGGCAAGTAATATAAAACTGTAGGCAAAAGATTTTGCCTGTGTCACCCTCTAGTGTACAAATGTGCCTCAGTGAAAACAAGTGTCTGTATGGGTTGCGGTCTCCTCCTTCCTCCTGTGTTGCCAGTAAAGCCTGGGTTCTGAACATGACAACAATTGACAACAAAGAAGAAAACAAACAATGTAATTTGATTTTATTTTGAGATTGAAGTCCTCCCAGTGGGTATCAAACATTGTCATCAGCAATCAATAACAGTATTCAGCGATGATAATTCAAATGGCGTGTGGTGAACATGGTCTGATGTCTCGTTAGTGTAGCAGACAGACCAGTGGGTGGTGGCCTATATGACCATAACTAGCAATTCATCTACTCACTTGACCAGCTCTACTTAAAGCTAATTGCAAAGCATCAGTTGCAATATGGGAGATCAATACACAGTAACACAATGCAAGACAGGCTTCAGCAGCTCAAATTGATCGTTTATCTGGCTGATGATGGTGCTGTAAACAGATAGGCATAGAAGATCTGGAATAAGGAAGTTCCACCCAACCAGTCTTCCCATGTCTTCCCTTTCTCTGATCCCATAACATAGGAGCTGCCAGGACTGGGGTCATCATACTATAAACCTTTCAGCTTTGGTCTACAGTAATCATATAAAGTCCTGGAACACTGCAATGGGAGCAGAGAGAGAGAACAGAAAGGAGTCTCTGCTGTGTGAGTGGTGACAGACATCAGCATTGATCTGAGTGATAACTGTTGGAGGATGGAGGGAATTGAGATCTACAGGATGACACAAGGTGGGCGATTTCTGGTCCACTTTTCCACTTGCTTGCCATCATAGGTGTTCTGGAGAGCGTCCCTGACCTGAAGGGGCATACACATTGTTGAGACCATTTGTGTCAATTTCAAAACGTGTCAATTTCAGTGATGTAAACAAACTGGCTGAAGTTGACAGTTCTGCAACTTCAGAGGAGAAAGCTTCCAGTACTCACATCCTTTTCCATGGGGAAGCCACCTGTTTCCAGCTTGGAGAAGACCAGCTCCCCGTTGATCTCCAACTCAAAGCTGCCTGCAGAAACAACAGCATCACACCTCTCTTCAAAACAAATGTAGGTTTAACCTTGATGGATACATACACAAAACAGGTATGAAAACTGGTATTTTACCAAAAAGAATAGGTAAATATTACAACAATACATTTCACTGTAGCCACCGTGCTTCTACATCTGCATTTGTTGCTCTTTGGGGTTTTAGGCTGTGTTTCTGTATAGCACTTTGTGACAACTGCTGATGTAAAAAGGGCTTTATAAAATAAATGTGATTGATTGGTTATCCAGCTAACCTTTTCGTCCTACAAAGCCTGACACCTCCGCTCCAGGAAACTCCACAGCGACAGCCTGCTGAAGTTTCTTGTAGCGGGGCTCGTACCCTCATTGGCCACTGAAACAGTGATAGAAAACCAAAACTGCGATGAATAATTAAAACGGCATAAAAACAAACAACATACAGACTCAACCTGAGTGTTAAAAGGTATGGCAGTTGCTGAATTTTTCCATAGTTTGCATAATAGAAATGTTCCATGACTTCCAGTTTCCGGCTTCGTTGTTAAACAAACGCATCCTCCCAAATATAAATGAACATAAACCTACCAGTACTCCACTCTGATCTGCACCACACCCATGGCTTTTGACCCAGATTCTTCTCCTCACTCCTTTCTTCTTGATTGTGCTTCGCTGACGTAAAGGTGTTTTGACTGAGGTTGGAGGAGTAAGAAACCTCAATATGAAAATACAATAGGAGCAATCGTAACCTGCCTCCTTAGTTATGAGTAAGTCTAAAAGGGTATATTGGATTACATCTTTACTGTCCCAGGTAGGGTTGGGTCAGTGATCAACTGAAACAGGCAAGTTACTACACGATAGTTAACTGTTTTTTCATGTAAAACAATAAAACACTGCAAAAACAAAAACCATTGACAATAGAGACACCAAAGGCTCATCATCCTGAGTTATTTGAAGTTTCTATCCTGTTCTTTAGTAATGGATAAGTTCTAGGAAAACATTGAAACGTGTATTGAGACAATAATATAGCTGGGCAGGGTAATGGATTCCATGTGTGTAGTGTCAAGACCATAACATGCAGGAACAACACCTCCACAAAATGTCATATCTGAGAGGATCTATTCTAGTGACTTGGAAACATTTCAGTTAACAGAAGTACATAGCTAGCTTGATGGCACTGGTATTTTGAGCTGAACACCAGTTAATTCAGGAAGAAAACTGAAATGGAAATTCCAATTGCCCTGAACATCGATTCAATGTGGATTTATAATTTCAGTTTACTTCCTGAATCAAATTAATTTAAATTGACCACAAACCTGCTTAACACATTCAATACAGGAAGAAAAACTCACACACTTTACTTTAGCCAGTCAGCAGGGTTTGATCAATGCAGGCGCAATGTATGAAACGTACCAAGATGCTTTATGCTCCAAAGGCTTTTCTCTTCCTACTGCAGTTGTCATGGCTGGCTCTGTTGACATTACAGCGTGGGTGTAGCCTACAGCTGTTCCCATTATAGAATGATCACATGACAGTGGCATTCAATGTCTGGATGTGAGCATCAACAAGTGAGTAATTACTGAGACCTGAGTAACACACCTGAGGTGCTATGTTGCCATGGGGATGTACTGTTTGGGGAGTTCAGACCTGTGAATGAGCCAATACTCTAATAATATGGTAATATGTTGTTACATAGCCCTTTAGAACTGACATGTTCTCCATTCTAATGGAGTTGAGTAGTTATTACAGAAGTGAAACAAAGAAAAGAAAAAACATGCTAAGTAGTTTTGTGCATGACACGTTAAGACAATACTAACATATTTATAGAGTTAAATAATAACTTTATTTTGTGATAGAAGTTCTTCTAATGGGTATCATACTTGACAGCCCTGGGCAACAGAAAAAAAACAGTATTCAGAGATGATATTCAATAAACTGTGCGCATAAACAGGGGCTGATGAGGTGTCGTTAGTGATAGACAGACCGGTAAGAGATGGCTTTCAAAACAACTTAGGATTTATCTACTTGCAAGGTCAGCTCTACTAATAGTTCAGCTGATCATATATAAAAGCCACTGAGTCAATGAAAATGCATTATCTATGATTCAGTGGCAGTATACAATTGCAAATTCACAAGAGGTTTGGTTACTACGGTGTTTCTCATGTTTCGGCTAAAGAGAACAGTTCAAAACAGAGATATAGTTCACTGTTAAAGACTAGCTATAGATGGACATAACTGAAGAAAAAAACCCTGATTACATCCAAGTTCCGACATTGATACACTAGTTTTAAAGATACATAAAAGTTGTAGTGACAGAACTGAACAAAACAAAAACATTAAAAGTCTAAGCTTCAACCTTGATTAAAGTGTCTCCACTTTAGAACACATCTAATTAAATACATTGACAAACATTGCATTGACAGGTTCAAGCAGCACGTTCATCATCATAGTAGGGTACAGGATACAAGTTGTGAAACAGGGCTTATGATGCTTAGAGCTAGGTGATAGAATTATTTTCAGAGGGCTGAAAATTATTGAGCTCCTTCCTTTCTTGCTTTTGGTACTCAATAACATTTATCTTTTACGTTCATCAAAACTTTGTTTATGTCTGGCCAATGATGGTGCTGTATTATTTGAGAGGAATTAGAACAATCAGGCAGTAACTGTCTGCCAGGCAATGAGGCTTTCGGAATAAAATAGGGTGCTCCCCTCAACCCGTCTGCCCCTCGATCTTACGGTCTCCTCCATTTCTCTGATCCCATTACATAGGAGCTGCCAGGACTGGGGTCATCATACTATAAACCTTTCAGCTTTGGGCTAGAGTAATCATATAAGTCCTGGAACACCTCAATGGGAGCAGAGAAAGAGGGGAGAGAGAAGGCACAACAAAACCTTACGACAGGTTGTACTCTAAATCAAAGACAGTGGTCTTAGTCCAACTCTGCTAGTGTAGTTTCAACAGAGAGTCGTGTGTCGCCCTCATGCCCGGTTAGTGCAAATGCTGAGTGAGTAATGACAGTGGCAGTGATGGATGCTCACTGTCCTGTCTTCAGCATGCTGCTGTCAGGCGAGGGCAGGGTTGGAGAATAGAGGGAGAGGAGATCTACAGGATGACACAAGGCGGGCGGCTCTTGGTGATCTTCTCCACTGGCTTGCCATCATGGGCTTTCTGTATAGCATCCATGATCTGCATGGGGACAAGACATATTGTGTCATTGGGGTTAGTCATTGGCAGTTGACACACACAGTGTGTCAGACATTAAAATGACAGCCTTGTAAGAAGTTAACAACTTACGTCGTCTTCATATGGGAAGCCGCTTGTTTCGAGCTTGGAGAAAACTACTTGCCCGTTGATCTCAATCTCAAAACTGCCTGCAGAAACAAAAGCATCTAATCAAGGAAAACAATGTAGTCTGAGAATATAGTAGAAACATACACTCACCAGCCAGTTTATTAGGTACACCACCATGTTCAAGAAAATGGTCCACTCCTACAGACAGTGAGTCATGTGGCCAGCTATATAAAGCAGGCAGACCGGCACAGGCATTCAGTTGCTGTGCAACTGGATGTTAGAAAAATGGGCAAAACAAGTGACCCAAGTGACTTTGAGTGCGGTATGATCGTTGGTGCCAAGCACATCGGATTGAGAATCTCTGAAACGGCCTCCTGGGCTTTTCAACGACAACAGTGTCTAGGTTCTCCAGAATGTTGCCACAAACCAAAACAATCCAGTCAGCAGCAGTCCTGTGGGCAAAAACAGCTCATTCATGAGAGTTCAAAGGAAAATATCAAGAATCGTGCAAGCTAACAGGCGGGCCACAAACAGACAAATAACGTCCCAGTACAACAGTGGTGTGTAGAATGGCATTTTAGAACGCACCGATCCTTGTCACGGATGGGCTGTTGCAGCAGACATCCACACCGGGTTCCACTCCTATCAGCTAAACACAAGAAGAAACGTCTCCAGTGGGCACGCGACTGCCAACACTGGACAATTGAGAAGTGGAAAAACGTCACCTGGTTCGACAAATCCCGGTTCCTGTTGCTTTATGCTGATGGCAGAGACAGGATTTGGCGTAAGCGGCATGAGTCCATAGACCCATCCCAATGGACACCCACTGGTGTCAATGGTACAGGTGGTGTACCACGATCCAATCTGCAGCAACTGCATGATGCCATCGCATCAGTGTAGACCAACATCCCTTTGGAATGTGTCCGACTTGAAGAATCCATTCCCCCAAATAATTCAGGACGTTCTGGAGGCAAAGGGGGTCCGTGTGGCAGTGCGCTCCCATCACTGCCACTGCCACTGTCATTACTCACTCACCCGTTGCACTAACCCGGCATGAGGGTGACACACACCTCTCTAATAAACTGTCCAGTGAGTATATAGCTACACAGAAGAACATGTAACGATGTCAAAATGCTTCACATTATTAGTGTACTTACCAACACTGTACGTACCTGTATTGTCTGTAGTAGGCTGTGGAAAGGACCAACTTACCTTGCCTTCCTACGAAGCCCGACACTTCCGCTTCAGTGAATTCCGCGGTGACAACCCGCGCGAGCTCCTGATAGCGGGGCCCGTACCCTCATCCACCGCTAAAGACAACGACAAAACAAAAACACAGCTTGGTGATGAATAATTAACCCTAAAGTAGTTGGGGGGGAAATGTCCAAGCAATGTCTAAGGTAAACATTCATCAACTAACGTTAGCTAGCATAAAACATAGCCCGTTTCATAATAAAAGAGTGGGTACTCTGGCTAGTTCGAGCTGGTAGCTACAGTAGCTACCTAAAATGTATTGAAGCTGCTTTAAAAAAAATGGGAATAATCCAATAAATGGAAAATAAACATACCAGTATTCGACTTTGACTTGCACACCCATGGCTGTTGAAGAAACTAGCTAGCTTGCTAGTTCCTTCTTCTCGATAAGCTGATTCAGGTTTGACCTAAAGACACGATTGTGTAACACAGATGCTAAAAAGGCGACATAGCTAGCTAAAGCGTATGAACAGAGAAATGCTGTTGATTGGTGTAACCAGAGGTGGGAGGAGCGAGAAAAAGCAGGAAGAAAATACTAGCAGGGACCTGTTCCAATACTTTTGAAATGCATCCATCCTTTCACTTTCTTCTTCCCTTCTTTGAGATGATTGATAATCTGTTTGAATGGCAAATACTATAGACATATAGGTGAGGTTTGGGTCGTTATTGGTGACACTGCAATGAACAATCCAACTTTGTAGCAAAAATCAATTGCAGTAGCAGTATTTGAAAACAATGGACAATTGTAGTAGTTTGCCATTTTTTTTCTAGGAATGCTGTCAAAATTAATGTTTGGTATGCAAGATTGCAGTTTTTACCTACCGGAATCAGACTGCACCAATCAATTAAGAACATGCTTCACAACATGATGTATATACTTGCCTCTCAGTAATGGGCAAGTCAACATAAAATAATAACTGTACAGATGTACTGCATCAATGACAAAGGTGGGCTGGGCAGATGACAAACTCAGACGGATGAGTCATGTCATAAAGTAGGGTATTTTTCTTCCTTATGTTTTACTTTTGCAAGGTATGCTGACTCAGCGGAGTGGCTTGTTGATTGATGTCTCTTTAACTGCAATAAATGGCTGGCTCCTTACTTATGCTGCATTCATAACCAAGTGGGGAAGTAGTATTTACCACATATACGACTGGTAAAAATCCAGTTGAAGGGCCCTCCAACTGGTAATTACTATTGGGAAGCTAGTCTGCCATCCCTGAGCTCCAACTTCTCCCACATGCTGAACTCTGACATCACCTACTAAGGAAATTTCCTTGATACCAGCATTTTCAGAAGTATATTTTTTTTATTTAACCTTTATTTTATCAGTGAGTCATACTGAGACCAAGGTTTATTTTACAGATTAGCCCTGAATTACATAAATTACAGAAAATACACACATCAAAATACAAAATGCAAGCAGAAAGAAAAACACAGTCATAAAAAACAAACACATTCATCTGTAATAAGGTCCTCAATCCACTTTCTGAATTGGCCTAGAGACCAATTTCTCCACAATTAAGGTGCAAGAAAACTCAGTAGAGACCAAAGGAATTTCCAGAGTTAGCCATCCCTGAAACCGGGTGTGGTAGCTCGTATGTCTAAAGTTTAGTAATGATGTTAAGTACAGTGGGTCTTTTTGTAAAATAGCTTTATAAATTAAAACATAGCAATATATCAACCTATGTGACATCAAAGAGGGCCAACCAACATTCTAGTAGAGAAAGCAGTGATGAGTACTAAAATTGTCGCCCGTAATAAATCGCAGTGCGCTATAATAAACTGCAACTAACAGCTTTAATGAAGTGGCAGCTGCATTTATATAGATGATGTCGCCATAGTCTAGGACCGATAGGAATGTCTACTGAATAATCTACTTTCTACTAAACCTATTTTTATTCTCAGTTTATTCTCATGCATTCAATTCATATTTACAACTTCACAACTCGTAATTACCATCTTCCCATTTGGCTTTAAACACACCATTATTACGGCTTATTACTGCGCACCTTCAGACTCATAAAGACATCACAAGTCATCATGGCAAGTGTCCACTCCCTTCAGAGTAAAAGCTACACCCCAGTCTTTCAGGAACTTGTTGTAAGCTAGAAGTAAAAGGACTGTTATTGGGCATTGGCATGATGACTAAAATGAGTTGGATTGTAACAATTTTGGGGAGAAACGAAGCACAGATAAAGCTTAAGATGAAGAGAAATGGCAACCAAAGATTCATCAACATGTGGTAAGTTTTTTCATCTCAATTGTCTTACATATCAACTTTAGAAAAAGGTTGTACTGTATATAAAGGACAATTTACACATGGCTTGTGAAGTTGTTTTTAATGACTTTAGCATCAATCAGTGTAAAAGTATTACTCTAACCCTAACATGGCCAGTTTAATGTAAGTTAAGATGATTAACTGCCCTCTATCAATGTGGTGCGTGTACTGATATTTCTAGGCAACATTACCATTACTTATAGCAACTATTCATGTTTTTATGATATCCCCATGTACTGTATGTATACTATGTGTGGCAGGTACATACTGTGTGTGGCAGGTACATACTGTGTGTGGCAGGTACATACTGTGTGTAGCAGGTACATACTGTATGTAGCAGGTACATACTGTGTGCAACATGTGACAGACATCTGATCAAGTTGTCAATACGCTGATACACCACGTTATCAGTAGTTTCATAGTGGCGTAATACACACACAGCTGCATGTTATCTGTGTCTGTTTGTGTATGCACTGTACTTGTGACTATAAGTGTGTGTGTGTTTATGTATGTACTTGTTACTGTACATGTTTGTGTTTGTGTGTGTACTTGTGACTACGTGTGTGTGTGTGTTTGTGTGTGTACTTGTGACTATAAGTGTGTGTGTACCTGTGACTGTATGTGTGTGTGTTTGTGTGTACTTGTGACTATGTGTGTGTGTTTGTGTATGTACTTGTGACTACGTGTGTGTTTGTGTGTGTACTTGTGAATGTACGTGTGTGTTTTTTACAATTTATTCGTAAATCATTGTGGGAATGACAGTCCCTTTAAAATGGAAGCCTAATGTCAACACAAAATGTGCACTAGCATGAACAGTAACTCTCACGACTCTTGTTTGTGTGTCTCTCAGACCTGAAAGTTATCCTTCTTGGCGGCAGAAACTCTGGGAAGAGCGAAGTAGGCAATGTGCTGCTGGACAGGGAGGAGTTTGTCATCAAGGAGCGGACCACGTGGTCTAGGAGGGTGGGAGAGGTGGCAGGTGGGTGGGTTACTGTGGTGGACACACCTGGCTGGTGTTGTGACTTCAGGGTGCAGGACACGCCTCAGCTGGTGAAAAGGGAGATAGTGCGCAGTGTCTCTCTGTCCACCCCGGGACCCCATATTTTCCTTATCGTCATTGAGGCACACTCAGTGTTCTGTGAGAAGCGTCGCAGGGCTGTAGAGGAGCACCTGGCCCTCCTCAGTGAGAGAGTGTGGAGTCACTGTATGGTCGTCTTCACCTGCAGTGACTGGAATGGACACCTGCACAAGTCAAGAGAGGAGGCACGGCCCCCCTGTGGCTGGTGGAGAAATGCAGTCATAGGTATCACTGCCTCAACTTGAAGAGTGGACCAGGTGGAAATCAGGTCACAGAGCTGTTCAGGAAGATGCAGAGACTGGTGACAGAAAATAGTCACAGCAATTTTAAAATGGAGGGACTGCTTTTACAAGAGGTGGAGGAAAAGAAGAGGATAGTGGAGCAAAGGGCTCAGCAGAGATTGATGAAGATGCAGAAACAGAGTTCTCTGCTCAATGGTGAGTTATCACTGAGATGGTTCTTAGGACACAATGCTTTGACATATTGCCAACAGTAGATTTTAGAATATTTCTGTTCTATCAGGGCTCTACAGTGCGACCATTTTACTCACATATGTGCCAAAATATTTTGCTGTGAGACTTGGAATTCAAAAATGAAGGATTCTAGCTTTATTACCTCAAATGTGGACAACTACAAATACCTAGGTGTCTGGCTAGACTGTAAACTCTCCTTCCAGAATCATATTATACATCTCCAATCCAAAATTGATCCAGAATCGGCTTCCTATTTCACAACCAAGCCTCCTTCCAAACATACCCTCGTAAAATTGACTATCCTACCGATCCTCGACTTCAGCGATGTAATTTACAAAATAGCCTCCAACACTCTGCTCAGCAAACTGGATGCAGTCTATCACAGTGCCATCCGTTTTGTCACCAAAGCCCCATATACCACCCACCACTGCGACATGTATGCTCTCGATGGCTGGCCCTTGCTACATATTCGTCACCAGACCCACTGGCTCCAGGTCATCTATAAGTCTATGCTAGGTAAAGCTCCGCCTTATCTCAGCTCACTGGTCACCATAACAACACCCACCCGTAGCACGCGCTCCAGCAGGTATATCTCACTGGTCATCCCCAAAGCCAACACCAACTTTGGCCAACTTTCCTTCCAGTTCTCTGCTGCCAATGACTGGAACGAATTGCAAAAATGGCTGAAGTTGGAGACTTATATCTCCCTCACTAACTTTAAGCATCAGCTATCTGAGCAGCTAACCGATCGCTGCAGGTGCACACAGCCCATCTGTAAATATCCCATCAAATCTACCTACCTCATCCCCATATTGTTTTTATTTACTTTGTTGCTCTTTTGCGCACCAGTATTTCTACTTGCACATCCTCATCTGCACATCTATCACTCCCTTGTTAATTTTCTAAATTGTAATTACTTCTCTACTATGGCCTATTTATTGCCTTACCTCCTTACTCCATTTGCACACACTGTATATAGACTTTTTCTTTTGTGTTATTGACTGTACGTTTGTTTATGTGTAACTCTGTGTTGTTGTTTGTGTCGCACTGCTTTGCTTTATCTTGGCCAGGTCACAGTTGTAAATGAGAACTTGTTCTCAACTGGCCTTCCTTGTTAAATAAAAAATAAAAAATAAATCAATATTTCTCATTGTGCTGCTACATTTCATTGTGTGCTCCTACATTTTCCAACTTAGGCGCACATGTGCTCCTTGTAAAAAATGACAACGTTATGCACTATCTATTATGATGTTGCATTGTTTCCTTCTTTTCTACCAGGGGAGTCATGTCATCTCTCCGAAATCAGAGTCGTACTGCTTGGAGCTCGGGGCTCAGGGAAGAGTTCAACAGGAAACACCATCCTGGGTCAAGGAGGAAGCTTTGAGGTCAGAAGGAGAACAGATGAATTACTTCTCTCAGAATAGCCCTGTTTTTGACAGACAGGAGATAGTGTGTAGTGTATCTCTTTGCTCCCCTGGTCCACATGCCCTCCTGCTGATGGTGCGTGTGGACCGGTCCTTCACATAGACCTACAGGAGAGCTGTGCAGGAGCACCTAGAGCTCATCACAGACACAGTCTGGGCTCACATCATCGTCCTGTTCAACTTTGGGGACTGGCTGGGAGACACAACCATCGAGCAGCACATTGAGAGTGAGGGGGAGGCCCTCCAGAGGCTTGTCGAGAAGTGTGGCAACAGATACCACGTGTTGGACAGTAAGAACCAGGGGACTGGTGCACAGGTCTCTGACCTGCTACAGAAGATAGAGGAGATGCTGGTGGAGGATAGGTTGAGGTTGGAGGTTCTACGGAGAAGAGAACAGGTTGGGAAGAGTCTCACAGTGATGCAGGAGCCAGAGATGGATGGAGTGATGGGAGAGGGCAGAGAGGTCCTTGTAGCAAACCACACAGATGCTCCCTTTCATGATGGTAAGCAAGACTGATGCACATTAGATAGAACTTACAGTGCATCATTTTACTATTTATTCTGACAGAGCTCTCTTGTGTTGCAGCATGTGAGGTGGCTAGTTCAGAGGACCTTCTAACCCCAGATGACTCAGGAGCCCCAGACTTTGGTGGACAGGAGTTGGCACTACCAGAGGCCAGTGGAGGATGGTGGACTGAAGCAAATCACTCCATCCTGGATGTGGAGGGGTTTCTGTCCAGCATGGCCAGTGTGCTTCAGGGGAATCAGGAGGGGCTGATGTGGAACATGGGGGGGCAGACAGACGCTAGTGGTGACCCTCCCAGACTGTCTCCACACTGGACCTACTCAGAGCCATCATCTGAGATGGAATGGACAGAATGGTAGAAAACCAGTCACCCTGTTCTCTCCAGGACACCAAGCTCTCCTCCTGGTCCAGCAACCCAAAGAACCAGAAAAAAATGCTGGTGAAGAAAGACATAGTTGATATACAGTCCCTTCGACACCCCAGGCTGAGGGACAGGACCCTCAAGGAGATTGCCAGAACAGGAGGCCTGCAGGCCTTGACTGACCAATGGGGGAACAGTAATTTGGAGGAGCTTGAATCCTTCATTGACTCCTATTTTGAAATGGTGTGGAAGAAAACCATGGGGTCTTTCATAGTAGAGGAGGACGACTGTCTCACCAGCAACAGCCCAGAGCTGAATGATGTTGGGGAGGATCTTGTAAATAATGGTGACCAGGAGGTGCTGTCATCCATTGACAATAAGCGGTCTAAGCTGGACATCCTGGAAGGCATGCAGAGAGACTTGCTGGACCTCAGACAGAGTCTGGATCACAGCTGTGACGTCATACAGGAACTCAGTGACAAAAGTAAAGCAACACAGAAGCCTGCTGTTCCCTCTGATGCAGGGGAGGCAGAAGTGGAGGAAAGTTGCTAGAGGAGAGATGTTCAACAATAACTAACATAAATGATAAGTTATAGATTGGTTTGTTTTATCTAAATATGCCCTAACGTCATTGTTCAGGTAACAACTAATTAACAGTATTGATTTATTGATGGAGTTAATGCTAATGGTGAGGCAGTATTTTAACTTCATGATGTCATATGTTTCCACAAGGGGGAGCCCTCTGACAAGCAATTGTGGCGGGGTTGGTCTCCTGCATAGGTTACTGTATCTATTCACTACATGAAATATTTCACTCCATTATTATGCAAGACACCAGTCATTTTAAATCAGTTATTGTTGATAATTTCCTAGATGATTATTTTATTTATCTTATGAGGCTTGTATAAAGACAGACATATCAGGGTCCAGATGACAGCACATGTGTCATGCCATAAAAGTAACATATTATATATATCATGAAACATATCATGCCATCCACGGGGCGACTCTTTTTTTGTGTTTGCTCATGAGACTTGTTCGAGTCAATGTAAAAAGAATTGGATGAAAAACTGTCTGACTGTGCTGTGATGACTGTCTGCAGGTGCTGCAGCCCCAGCCTCAGCCCACTGGCTGATGACTCATCTCTCTACAGCAGAAGCAGAACATGTACAGTAGAACTGGGCTGATTCACAACTGGAAGGGAAATACTGTAGGTCTTCACATTGGGTAGCTACTGTTCATAATTAAGGGCATGGAGTTTTTCCTCTTCAGGTCACATGGTTAGGAAACACTTCAGGTGCTATTCACAATTGCTCTCCATCTTGCAACATGCTGAGGTGTGTGAGAGGGAGAGAGAAAGAGTGAGAGAGAAATGGGGAGGAATAGTAAGAGAGAGAGGGAGAGCAAGAGAGAGAGATGCAGAAACAGAGCATGTCCTAAATTACCTTCAATCTCCAGTTAATGAAAAACAGGAAGTTGGTTCAGGCAGACCAGACATTGTGTTAGCTGAGAATACCATAAAGCTGGAAGGCTACATTTCTAAACCCTTTCAGAATTTGTCCAAGAGCCAGAGAGATGAGTCACACAGACACATACAGCGGCTAATAGATTTCTGGCTGGGTAAGTAAACACTTTGCAAAGCCTGGTGCAGTCAAGGTCAAGCTCTATCTACCTTTAAAGCCAACATGTAAGAACCTCAAAGTAAAGTGTTTTTATAGGGCAATTTTTGTTGAAATCCGGAAATGGGAAGACATTAAAAAAAAATGTTTTTGCCAAGATATTATTTTTTGGACCCTCTGAACAAGGTTACAACGTTGACAGATTAATAAAAAAATAGATGTTTTATTGTCACATACACCAGATAGGCAGTACTGTAAAAAATATTGATAGTCAGACATTGTAGAATTGCTGAAACTTAGGCCAAAAACCAGCCAGACAATTGTACTTTCCTCTCAATACTGTTTTTTGTCAACCTCTAGTTTAACTCTCTACATCCAATATTCACCTTTGTCAATAGCAACACTGGGTTATTTTAGAGTAAAGAAATCCCACAGCCACAAAGTGAGGCTCTTGGGGCATAAATGCACTTGTTTAATTTCTGACACATAGCCTCGGCTCCCTGGCCTGGTGTGTTTTTCCCTACTCAGACTAGAAGTTCCATTCTGGGAGCATGCATTATGCAGAGATCCCCAGACTGCTTGGAGAGAGTGAGGAGGGTCCCACCTGGTGTGTTCAGAGTGCATCTCCCCACCGCCCACCTTACTGGCCAATGGGAGAGAGGGTTGTGACTGCCATCCCAGCATAGCCTGGACTGGAGAGAAAGGAGAGTAAGTACAAAATGGTAAACAGAGAGGATATGGGATGTTTTAATATGTTGTAACATGAACCATGGCTCTCAAACAACAGATGTAAACTCCACTCTTAGGAAAAAAAGGGTTCCAAAAGGGTTCTCCGGCTGTCCCCAAAGGAGAACCCTTTTGGGTTCCATATAGAACCCTCTGTGGAAAGGGTTTCCTATGGGGACAGCCGGAGAACCCTTTTAGGTTCCAGATAGCACATTTTTCCCTAAGAGTGTACAAGGGAGGAGGAAGGGAAAGAGTGGTGATGAGCAGATTTGGTGTTTGCAAGACTTCCTCCCACTGTGAGCCAGAGGTGACTTGTTTTCAATCATGATCTCTTTATCTCTGTCAGTCTCTCTCTGCATCTCACTGCATTATTCCCTCATGAATATCAATCCCCCTTTTATCCACTCCTCCCTCTCTTTCCCGCTCTCTTGCTTTATCATCCATCCTCCTTTAGCCTCCAACAGCCTAACGCAGCAGGCATAGAAAGACGTCTGAGCGAAGTTCCCACTTCCGATGTTCAGGGGAAACTGAAGTTAAGTTGAAAATACTCCATCCCTGTAAAGCAGATGTTAGCATGTCCTGGTGACTCAGCATAGGATAGTCCTCCAGTCACTAGTCTTCTTCTATTCCTCTCTCTATCCACCCCCCACCCCAATCTTACAGCTCCAGTTGTGAGTCTCAGCCCTCCCCACTCATTAAAAAAGATTTGCAGCTTGGACGGAAGCTGGAGAGAAATGGATCTCTCAGCGTGATGGCGGTGCAGTGGCCCAGGAGACAGTCTTGAGCCCACATTCATCTCCATTAGTAGGACAGCCCAGCGACACCCCCCCCCCCCCCCCCCCCCCCCCCACACACACACACACACATACGGGATCACGTTTCACCGCCTGCTATTTTTCCAGGTGGAGAGAGAGGATGGGAAAAGGAGGTAGGGAGAGAAGCAGGCATGGAGAGGGAGGGAGAGAGAGGGATGATTTAGACTTTGTAAAAAATAAATCAGCCATCCTTCCCTTCCCCTCTCCACGCTCCAATGTCATGACCCCCCAAGGGGTCAATGTCTGTCTGAGGTGGTACACTGTAGATCAGGGGGAGGGCTGAACCTCTATACCTCATAAAGAGTGCATCTTGATATGTATAGGGCCATATGCTTTCTGATTTCATATGAATAAAAACAAGCTGTTATTAAAAAGCTGCTGGACACAACTGTCATAATGTTTATCTACTAAAAATATATTTAGATCGATATAATAACAAACAATAGTGAAGCTTTCAAAATATGCCATGGGACCCAGAAGGATTCAGAAGGACTCTATTGGGGGAACAGGATAAGGCTTGTGGTCAGGCCCAGTTCCTAAAATTAATTATTATTATCCGGTGAATCAGCT